>NC_135505.1:152284519-152417896 GCF_052857255.1 Amblyomma americanum | reverse complement strand
TTTAGGCGCACACAACTGACCTTAATTTGCCTAGTTTAATTATGCGGTAATGATGTAAAACAAAAGGTCAAACAAGTCCGACATAATTCCTGCCTTCGCCACGAGGCGCTTTGACCAAATACCCTTGCAGCGTACCACGAGATCGCCATCACGATGACAATAATTATTTCATTTCATACTATACTATACTAAATTACACTATACTATCCTAACATGCTATGGTTGGGTGCAAACTAAGCAACCGGAGAAGCAAATGCCCCTCATAGCAGGTCCTCAGACCAATGGCGTTGACAATGGCGTGCCATAAGACGAAGGTAACATCGAAGAAGACACTAATTCTCGCACAGTAAGAAACAAGCTGAATCCTCTGCGTGTAAACAGCGCACTTCTGATGTCGCCTTGCAGGTACTGTTTAGCCGAAGCGTTTCAAAGAATTAGAATGAGATTCATTCGGCCCGCGAAAAATGTACATCCCACTGAAGTCTTGAGAAGGAGCTAAGGGAAGCTTAGTGATGCGCACTGTACCGTCCAGGCATCTGCACTTACAGTAGAGATACGTAGAATAAAATAACGAAATATCAGAGCACGCAAAGCAAACGAATCGACAATTATAGCACCTATGCGATACTAAGACACAAAGATTGGCATATTGATAGATCGAAACAAATATTTTAAGAGCAAAGCGCACAACCTCGACTAGAAACAAACTGCACAAGTACTTCCATGAGGCATACACACAGCGAAAGAATTTAAAGCTGCTGTGACCTACTAGCTGCAAAAGCTGGTGTTAGAAATAGCCTAAATACGGCGAAAAAAAATTACGCTGCCGCACGCGCTGAACGTATAGGAGGAGGAGAGTTGACGGATCACAGCGGCCGTCCCGCTTAATGAAAGTTTCGGCCCTCGCGGTTCAAAGGCAGCGCATCCTTCTTCAAGGTCACCAGCGGGACTTCCACGAAGAGAGCTTAGGGGCAGCTGGGAAAGCACTGCTTAGGGATAGGCATCCCAGATCTTGTAGCTAGATGCACGGCATGTGTCACAAATTTGTGGCCACGCAAGTGCTTCGTTTCGTAACGTTACTGCGATGGGGCTGGATGGGGTTGAAGCCGGCAGGATTGAGGAAGGAGGCCATGCGGTCGTGGCCTGCATACAGGCACGTAGCGATCTGTGAGCTAAGCAAGTCGCTTTGGCGCTTGCTGTCGTCGGTAGGGAGGGGGGGGGGGGGGGGTAATATGTGAGGGCACGGCCCATAGGAATGCATGCAACCAAATGTTTTCACACCTGTTTTCTAGCTTCCCAGTGCGCCTGAAAAGTCATGTTTTTCATTAACAAAAGCCGAATGCATCCACGTGATTTCAAAAATGATGTATTTTCTAAATACCGCAATGCGTGCCTGTCCGATCGAGTCAGTTCTGTACGGTGTACCGGACTGGAGTGGGGCTTATGGAAAGCAAATGGAAACAAAACTTTCCGAAATGATTTCCTCTAACTCTGCACATATCAAGGCGCCCGTTCGTTTACCCGCTTATGAGTAATTTGAAGAAGAATATGAAAAAAAGCATGCAACATCATTTCGAAGATGATATATTTTCCAGACGTCACAATAAATGTGTGCTGTAATGCTGAACATACTATCTCTCCGACACTCACCCTCCTCCACAACGTCTATAGCTGCTCAGTGAGCTGGGTACTTCTTCGAACGTCCAAGTTTCTCGTGCTGTGGAGCATGCTGCCACGTAAGCTACAAGTGCACGCAAATATACAGTAATACAAACTAGACAGCGTAGACAGCTCTGCATGGAAGGTAGTTGCCAAACAACCTAAGCGAACCGCGCCCTGTAGCAGACGATCGCGCAGACGATACCCCGGCCGCCTCCCGCCTCCGTCAGCGACCCCTATGCTTGTAAGCACTGTAATAATCTATACAGCCAGGACACGGACTTCCGTTCAGCTTAGGTTCCCTCTTGGCGCGCCCTATGCCTTGAATAACATTAGGGCAAGAGAGTGACACGAAGGACAACAGAGTGGAAAACAGCGGCGGTATACGATGAATCTGCCCTGATCCTAGTGACGGTCTACGGAATGGTCCAAAATTTCTGTGCCAGAAGTCAAAGTGCATAAAATAGGGCAGACTGGGGAGGTGAAGAAAAGGCAGAGGAGCGGTGATTAAGAAGACACGAGAGGTGCCAGCGCATGCGAACGCATAATCAATTCCCCTAATTACAGCAGCGGCTCGGGGTCCCCTTCGCAGAAATACCAAAACTGCCCGAAATATTTTTCAACCGTCACGACAGGTAAGCAGTATGAGATCCTTAGACAAAGACGTACAGTCGGAACCTTTGAACGAAGCTTATTCTCGCGTATAAGGCAATTGATATTACGTCGTCCACAATTTCTGCTACGTGACGTACGAGCGCCAGAGTTTCGAGATCGATAACTTTTTCCTTGGAACAAAAAGAACAAGAGTGTACCAAGAACGATCACCAAAGCAATGAGAGAATCACATCTAGGTTTCATGTTTTGGGAAGCGATCGAAGGTAACAGCATAGCGTACAATTCGTTTGCAGGTACTAGTTCATATTACTGAGCTTCAGTAATAACGCTATACTGCAATGACTGCGCAAGTGTCCAACTTTGCATGTGATGAGGCACGACTCATGAAACAAGTATAAGTCTCGAGTTTCGAGCAGCTGCCCAGCGTAATCGGCATTCGGCTCTCTTTCTTTGCTATAATTTAAAGAAATTAGCGCAAAAATAGACACAAAGAACAAGGGAAGAGTCACATATGTCGATTAACAAGCGCTACTACCAGCTGTCCCATTGAGGTGTAAAGCAGAGAATGTGAAGGAAACAACGAGCATGCGCAAAGACGGTGGCCAGCACAGGCACGCACATGACGCAACCGCAGATTGATACGGCAAAAAGGAATTCAGAAAAATGAATTTCCCAATTTATTTTTGCTCCAGGTTGCTCTTCCCGAACAACCTCGAGCGAGCAATCATTAATTTAGCCGCCACCTCCCAGGTTGTATATAATAATAATAATAATAATAATAATAATAATAATAATAATAATAATAATAATAATAATAATAATAATAATAATAATAATAATAATAATAATAATAATAATAATAATAATAATAATCAGCCTGACTACGCCAACTGCAAGGCAAAGGCCTCTTGCATTTCTCTCCAATTAACCCTGACCGTATCCGCGCGAACTTAATCTCATCCGCCCACCTAACTTTCTGCTGTCCCCTGCTACGCTTGTCTAATCTTTGAAGCCCACTCCGTTACACTTAAGGACCAGCAGTTATCTTGCCTTCGCATTACATTCCCGGCCCAAGCCCCATTTCATTTCTTCTCTTGATTTCGAACAGAATGTCACTGTGCCGCTTCCGGACTCTTAACGTCACACCTATCATTTTTCTTTCCATAGCTCGCTGCGTTCTCGTTAACTTCAGCTGAACCCGTTTCGTTAGCCTCCACGTTTCTGCCCCGTATGGTGAGTACCGGTAAGATACAGCTGTCGTATACTTTTCTCTTCAGGGGTATTGGTAAACTGCCACTCACCATCTGAGAGAACCTGCCATCTACGCTCCGCCCAATTCTTATCCTTCTAGTTACTTCCCTCTCATGGTCCGGATCAGCGGCCACTACCTGCGCTAAGTAGACTTATTCCCTTACAACTTCCAGCAGCTCGCTACCAACAGCGAACTGCTGTTCCCTTGCGAGACTGTTGAACATTGGTTTTCTGCATGTTAATTTTAAGACACCCTTCCGATCTGCCTGCCTAACTCATTGATCATGCTTTGCAGCTCATCTTCTGAGTGACTTAGCAAGGAAATGTCATCAGCGAATCACAAGTTACATAGGTGTTCACTAACTCTTATCACCAACTGTTCCCAATTCAGGCCTCGGAACACCTTCTGTCGTGAATATATGGCGAGATCGCGTCTCTCTGACAGACAGACGGACGGACGGACAGACAAGATAGACAGACAGACAGACGGACGGACGGACAGACAGACAAGACAAGAACAGACAAGACAGACAGACAAGACAAGAACAGACAAGACAGACAGACCAGACAGACAGACAAGGCAAGAAAAGATAGACAAGACAGGATAGACAGACAGACAGACAGACAAGATAAGACAAGAACAGACAAGACAGGACAGAAAGACAGACGGACGGTTGGACAGACGTACGGACAGACAGACAGACGGACGGACGGACAGACAGACCAGTCAGACGGACGGACAGACAAGACAGGACAGACGGACGGACAGACAAGACAAGAACAGACAGACAGCCAAGACAGACAGACGGACGGACAAGACAGATAGACGGACGGACAAGACAAGAACAGACAGACAAGACAGGACGGACGGACAGACAGGACAGACGGACGGACAAGAACAGACAGACAAGACAGGACAGACGGACGGACGGACAGACAAGACAAGAACAGACAGACAAGACAGGACAGACAGACAAGACAGTACAGACAGACGGACGGACAGGCAAGAACAGACAGACAAGACAGGACAGACAGACGGACGGACAGACAAGACAGACAGACGGACGGACGGACGGACAGACAGACCAGACGGACGGACAAGACAGACAGACGGACGGACAGACAAGACAGGACAGACGGACAAGACAAGAACAGACAGACGGACGGACAGAAAAGAACAGACAGACAGAGACAGACAGACAAGACGAGACAGACAAGACAGGCAGACGGACGGACGGACGGACAGACAGACAGACGGACGGACAGACACAGACAGACAGACGGACGGACGGACAGACAAGACAAGAACAGACAGACAGACAAGACAGGACAGACAGACAAGACAAGAACAGACAGACAGACGGACGGACAGACAGACAAGACAAGAAATGAACAGATGAACAGACAAGACAGACGGACAAGAACAGACAGACGTACGGACGGACAGAGAGACAGACGGACGGACACAACAGACAGACGGACGGACAGAAAAGACAAGAACAGACAGACAGACAAGACAGGACAGACAGACAAACAAGACATGAACAGACAAGACAAGAACAGAGAGACAGACAGGCAGACAGACACACACACACTTCGATTTTCGCTTAATGGGGGCAAGTAAGGCTTACGCATTAAAAAGGAAGGTACGCGGGCCTGCCCACAGGCTGGAACCAAGGCTCGACAGCCGATATAAGTGAAAGAAATGAGAAGTGAGAGAAATATCGTAGACCGCTTGCGCCGACGAAGGCAGCGGGAACACCCCCCCCCCCCCCCCCCCCCCCGACTATCGACATCATGGTGCCTTGCACAGGGCTCCGCCCACTCAGTCACACCATGCATGCACACATGAACCACGCGTTGTGCGTACCTTTGGTTCGTGGGATCACATTCAGGGCACCTCCAGCGTCTGGACAAAACCGAACTACTTAAGCGTTCGTGTGTGTGTTAAATAACAACCCAGGTAGTGAAGGTTATTCGGAGCCTTCGACTATGGCTTCCCTCAAACAGACGTGCTCTCCTACAGGACGTTAAACCCCACAAATCGAGATGATGAAAGCCTGGTGATTATGAATTTAAAAAAAAAATGGGGGGGGGGGGACATAATTTCAAGAACAAGAAACGAAGGACATACTTTACGGTTGCTGTTGTGTACTGTTTGCCGGTATTGTCGCACCACCTGCTGGCATCGGGAGATGGGACAGTTGAGCAGCAGGTCGCTCTATTAAGAGATGCCGCTAAGCGGACGTCAGGATGAAGGCGCATACAGCAAGGAGAACAAGACGACGCCTCGCACGCGTTCTCGCAGACGACGTAAAGTGGCGAATTTGCAGCGCGTGACCAAGGTGTGAGGGGATGGGTGCGGATAGGGGATGCTTGTGCTCCCGAATGGCAGATCTTGTTTTTATAATCTCATGCATCGAAGACGGAAAAATAGTTTTTAAGCAAAGGTACTGCAACTTTGTCATATACACAACGGAGAACTGAAACCACACCATGGACACAGCAGATAGGTACGTTGCTATGAAAAGCACTGCAGCGCAGCAGAACAAGATAGATAGATAGATAGATAGATAAAGAGGAGGAGGGAAAGGCAGGGATGTTAACCAGAAAGGGGTTCCGGTTGGCTACCCTGCACTGGGGAAGAGGGATTAGGGGACTAAAAGGAGGAAGAGAGAAGGGAAAAAATGCATAACACACACACGCACAACGCTGTCACAATTTGTCGCTCAATCCAGTCGCTCTCAAGTAGGCAAAGAGTGCCTTGCATGCCTTGAGGGCAGTCCACTGCTGTGGCCACGAACCGAGGATCTTTTGCTCTGTTAATGGGCGAGGATCGAGGCGGTCCAGGGCACAACACAGTGTATGTCTTGCACTCGCAAATGCAGGGCACTCACAGAGAAGAAAACACAAAAAACACACACAAGAAAACACAAAGAAACCAACGCCGCCCACCAGCAAGCACCCACGAGCGCCCGTGGTGCGTTTCTGTGGTTTGTGTTTTCGTCTTCTGCTGCGCTGTAGTGTTTTTCAAGACTGTGAACCAACAAGCCCGCAAAGGCATACTACTGAATTACATAACGTAGTTAGGCTTCCCTGTGGAAGCGGGACGAGCGCTGCCAGAACTACTACGTTCATTAAGATGAATTTAAATGAACTGTGTCCCTATACAGCTTAACCTAAACTAAATAGAGTTCTCATTACTCCATTATGAGTCGTACCGTTTTACAAGTCCCTTGTGGCGTCCCATAACGATAAAAAGAGAGTGATCCGATGCAGCCGTTAAACCTAAATGTGCCTTTAAAATCCAGCTTGATCAGACCTGAGCAGTATTTCTATCCTCCGCGGCGGCACAGTGGTTACGGAGTTCGGCTGCTGAGCCGAAAGACGCGGGTTCGATCCCGACCGCGGCGGTCGCATTTCGATGGAGGAGAAATGCAAGAGGCACGTGTACCATGCGGTCTCAGTGGGCGTCGAAATTATCCGCTCAAATCCATGTGTCCCGTCTGAAGACCTCGATGTCCGATTCGGCGTCGCAGAACCTCGTTATCACTACTTCAAAGTTTTCTAGAATTTGCCTGAGATGTTTTGTATTTAGTGTTCCTGTTTTCGTACATCCCAGTATTTCTCAGCTCTTCTTTCAGCACGTGTAGCACAGAAATGTCACCAGAAGAGGCGCGAACGCTCGCCCTGGACGAGGTTGTCCATTTAATTTGTATTCTCTCGCTTTGTGCCTTTCTTTGCCGTTTTTTTCTTACTTGTGTTCTTCGTGGATTTCCAGGCGCTAAAATATGGGAGCTGCGCGTTCCTACTGTATCACTATGCCGCATTAACGGCAAAAGCGAATCTTCTATCTCTTCCCACTTTCCTTACTCGCACGAAAGCAGGGTATTCTGCAGTTAGTGTTGCGGGCCTCTGAAACTCGAGAGCCTTCCAGCAGAGTGCACTGGTCTTGGCTGTAAGATCGCACTTCGTTGTGCTGTCCAGCGGTGTAACTGCGCCCGTTCGAAGGTACGAAAAAAGAGACCCTCTCGCCTTTTCACGCCCGTGTGGGAAGTGGCCGAATTCTCCACTCCCTCGAAAAAGAGTGCGTGTTACTTGCGTGGTTGCACTGGAAAGAGGCACGGGTACTTCACTCCTTCTTGCATTTGGGCAGGTTCTCGCTGGGTGCACCAAAGGAGATGCTGCTTCGTGAACCTGGTGCGCATGTTCCCGCATGCGTCTTTCGGTGCCAAATGAGCATGCAACAGAGCTGGAAGTTGAATTTGTAAGCGTCGCACCCCGTTCCTTTTCGCAGTTCCGGCTACGTTTAAAAGGTCTGAGGCAAGACCTTTTTACCGGGGGGGGGGGGGGGGGGGGGGGGAACGAGAGGCAGTTTGGAAAAGAGCTGTCAGAAGTCGCGCCCCGGCGTTCAGTTCATTCCGGAATGCAGTCCCTATACCCGGCAAGTCAGGACAATGCCTATCTTCTTGCGCAGGAAAAGTAACTCTGAGCACAGGACTTGCTGCTAACAATGCTGCGGTTTGGCTCTCACAAACTAAATATCACTTCCGCATGCCTTTTACGGTTATGTGGCGGTCTGTCATTTTTTGTTCCTTTCTGCAAATCAGTAGGAAATACTTACCCCACAAAACTGCTGTTCAGAAGAAGCGGTTCACGACGTGTCAACGCTCAAGCATTGCTTAGTAGAGGCAGCCTTTATCATGCTCACTTGGCCACGGCAGACAACGAGAAAAAAGAACCAGTCAGAAATGGCCCTTACATAAGATGCATGTTCTGCTAGTTCTGGTCCCTGGCCCTTTCAAAACTGCTGCTAACAGCAGAAGGTAGCGGATCTACACTGAAACCTTGGTACCACTCAGTGAAACAGCTTTACTGAACACTTTAAACTTCCCGCTGTCAATAAGCCTATCAGAAGACAGCTGCCTTAAGTCATTCGCCAAGCAGCCCAAATAGCTATTCCAAGATGCCATGGACAACTTTATTTGGACTCCGTAAACAGTGTAAATATGACTACTCCCTATGTCCTTTCTTGCTATCCCCTCACCTCTTTCGTTTCTCTTCTTCATACTGCCTTCTATCCTTTATTTCCGCTGCCCCAGCCCAGGTGCCGCAGATAAACTGATGGCAGATGCCGGGGTGAGCAAAAATCTTCTAACTTCCTTTTTATATTTTTGATTTTTGATTAAACACTTACTACTACATGCCATTTTGTGAAACCGAAATGCTACTTGAGCAGAAAGTCATTTTAAGGCGAAAGCCTTACACGCCGCATCAGTAGAGGAGCCCGGCGTTCGTCCAGGAAAAGTGGTGACTTTGTGACGTGACAGACGTGACTTTGTGACGTCGTCAGCATAGAAAAGTAAGATTTATAACAAATCTTAGGGTAACTGTACCATGGACTTCCATACTGCGAAGCCAGCACGCAACCCACAGGCCACAAAATTGCAATGATTCATGGCGAACAAGGGTGAAACTAGTGCATGCGGTTTCTTAAGACTCTGTGTCAATGCGAGTGCAAGACATACACTGTGTTGTGCCCTGGACCGCCTCGATCCTCGCCCATTAACAGAGCAAAAGATCCTCAATCCGTGGCCACAGCAGTCGACTGCCCTCAAGGCATGCAAGGCACTCTTTGCCTACTTGAGAGCGACTGGATTGAGTGACAAATTGTGACAGCGTTGTGCGTGTGTGTGTGTTATGCCTTTTTTCCCTTCTCTCTTCCTCCTTTTAGTCCCCTAATCCCTCTTCCCCAGTGCAAGGTAGCCAACCGGAACCCCTTTCTGGTTAACATCCCTGACTTTCCCTCCTCCTCTTTATCTATCTATGTCAATGGTACACGTGTGTCATTAGAAAAGAAGTAAAAAAAATTAAATTACTGCTGGTCTCGCCTTCAAAGCACGCAAACAGTCTTAAGTGTACTCCGTGATTGTTACTTTAATCTTCTTCAGTACCTTTATTTTATAGCTTTCGACAGAGACGACATCCACGGTTACGCAGACAACCAGCTCATTCTGAAGAGGAACATTTTTTTTTTCTGCATGACAAACGCTCCTCTCAGCCAACGAGGAAAAGCAGCTGGCCGTTGTTAAGGCCACCGCCATCTTGGATGCAGCAGGTGATTCTACCTACCCCCTCCGTGCATGGCGGTGGCGCGTGCCTACAGTCACGGTGTCTTCTATCTCCCCCCCCTCCCTCTAGTGACCGGTCCGTGGGGCCACGCTGACTCCAAGAGGAGGAGGGCCGTCCGGCGTAAACGGACTGCGCTCATGCTTCCCGTTCAGTGCGCACGCGAGCGTAGAAAGAGCAATGCTGAGGGTGCAACTGTTGCTGACTATGAGTGGAAGTTAAATGCGTCGAAATATACGCACACAATGAAGATAGCCAATATCACATGGCTGTCTGTGTTTCAGCTTTCGTAATGTGGCACTGATGACGCCGACGACTGAAGAAGCACAACAGAAGTGTGAAGTGGCAAACAGAAAGAGGTTATAGACTATGTGAGCTGGAAAATACGCGAACATCAAAGCTGCAGAAATCACGAAACTTTACCTTTGTCTTCCATCGAGGTCTCCAGGCAATGATTAGGAACCGCATAAATTATCGTCACCTGCTTCATCATCATCCTCACCCTCCTTAAGCTCACAGCTTGCCAAACACCTCTCCAAATAGCCTCTCAACATTAGAAGTGCTGCATGAAATGACGCTACAGTTACTGTCTCAACCTGGCACTGCTCCTGCATCAGACATGCTAGACGTATAAGCTATGAAAATGGCTATCGTGATCGAAGGTACATGCAAGCGTACAACAACTGAGTACTGTCATTTTATCGATGTAGGCTGTGCTCCGTGTGGCGTCACTGCACAGTAACTCTGAAGTGCAAGGCATTTCGTTTTAAGTACCTCGGTTTCTGAGACTTACGGAATAGAGTTCTGCTCGTCACCAACGGGTGTTAGTATTTCGTGCGGCTGCTACAGGTATTCGACCAGACGGAGTCAGATGTCCCAGTCTTGGTGTTCTAAGGCTTCATCTGTGCGCTTTTAGTCTAACCAAAAATGAACAAATAAAGATAACAGTCAGCCCATATACTCACGGTATGTCCATAGAACCACAAAATGCAGCACGATCCCTTCGTTGTTGTAGAAAAAATGCCCACAAAGGGTGTACGTGTCAACCAAGACACACATAACCACCTGTGTGTCCTGTATTATTTTTGTGTCTTATTTTCAGACGGTTTATAAATATGACAAGAGCCTGCCAAACCAGGCAGAGGTCAGTAAAAATAAAACGAATACACAGACATTATATCATAGTCCACTGGTACTAAGGATGACAAAAATACAAAGCGCTGCCCATAGTCTTTTTAACGCAGAGTTCTTTCCAAGAACGATGCAATGCTGCTTCTCCGACTTGACATTGAACTTATACACTAGCTGAAGCACAAGCGCAGAAAGTCGCGTGTCCGCACATTCGGCAGCCGATAGTCTTGCGACACCGTAGTCAGGAAACGCGCGCGCGAGAGTTCTCCCGGCGCCGCGCTCATTCCCAAGGGGCATAAAGTTAAGAGGCTCACAGAAAAAAAAAACTTCGCGCCCTGTAGTCAACCTGCCGCTGTTCAATCTGCATTCGGTTTAAGATACAATTGAACCTGGAGCCACTCCGAATAGCGGCGCCTGATCCGCTATCGCTTCAGCATCAGCCGAAGTCCATTGCCGCATTTTTTTCATTAGCCGTAAATGCAGAGATCGCCCCCCCCCCCCCCACCATAAAAAAAAAAGAAAGGGAAAGAGAAACGGAGTGCGACTTCGACTCTGAACTGTGGGAACCGCACGATGCCAGTGATCTTACCAGGAAGGAAGCATCAGTTGACGAAACTTGGCGAAAGAAATCAGAGGCAGCAGCTCCAAACGGCAGAGAATTCCCCCGGCAGAGTCGACAAAATAAGGACAAAAGATACTGAAAAGAAAGCGCAAATATAGGATGCAGAACCGCGACTCGAAGACTGATTGAATCTCCCGTTCCAAAAAACAGCTTCGCGAATATTTTCTTTTTCAGGAGTTTTCTTTATTCAGAGCTCCTCAAAGAATTGCCACTTGACAAGGCAGGACGGTTGGGTAAAAAGAAGATATACGGCGCCTCTGCCGGAAGCGCCCCGAAACAGGTAAGATGTCTATCGCACCTTCAAGGCGCGTCAAGACTTCCTAGTGCACACAGGCGGCAGCCGCTGAAGTAGGTATATATTAGGTGCCTATTGAGTCGTATATGCGACGGGCCATTTGTTTTCGGTGACTGCAGGGGCCTCCGTAAGTATTCCGCTAGTCGCGCGATTGTCGCCAGGTTTCACTGTGGCAAGAAGACTCCGAGATTTGAGACGCTTCCCAAGAGGGGTACCAGCGACAGCTTTACGGCTCTTTAAGCCTGCAAGTTTTCTTTCTTTATATTCTCGCTTTATATTGAGCGCTAAACAGAAGCTTTAGGCCAGTTATTGCTACTGGGACCGTTGTTTGTCTTGTGAAAACGACAGCTTATATGTTTTCAGTTTTTGAAGTTGCCTAGTAAGTGGCGGCTGATGTCACGGGTCTCCAGGTGTGGTATGTGTGGTTTAATGCCCCGAAACTGTACCTTGGTTACAAGACGACCTCTAGTGAAAGGCTCCGAAATAAGTTCGACTTATTGGAGTTTTTTAAGCTCACTGGCATTAAGAAACACACGCGTGTTGTGGAATTCAACTTCACCCTCGTCGAAATCCGGCCGCCGCGGCGAGGATCCGATCCCCCGAGCACATTTTCAGCATTAAAACACTAAAGGCAGTTCGCCACCAGAGCGGGTACCCCATGGTTGCTACAAACGCAGTGAAGTACAGAACAACACATATAGGGGACGAAAGCGATGAGGAGCACTCGATCTCTACGACTTCGCAGTTAACGAGACTCAACGAGACTAAACTCCGTTCAAAAAACAAAGAAACACAACACGCTACGTGTGTTAAGTCTGTCAACTTTCCGTTCCTCTTAGGGACCGCTTAAAGAGAAAACAAAAGCCCACAAGTGCCAACACTGGGCCACTTTCGATGTGCCTTGAAAACTATGAAAAAGCAATAGACAAAAGCACTTCTGCTAAAACGGCAGAAAGTAACGAGGATGTAGCCATGCTGCTTTACGGTGAAGTGATACAAGCGGGCATGCGCCTGTGCGAACACCTTGGCCAGGTGTTCCAGCATATAGGGGAGGCAGTGGGGGGGGACAAGGTCAGCTGTGCGAGGCGCTAGCCCGAATGAGGAAAATGGAAAAAGAAAATGAACAACAGAGAGACAAAAGGAACAAAGCCCTAAAATAAACCTAAAAAACACGCCTGTTCGCCCTGGGTATGTTCGTTCGCTTCACGTACCAAGCAGAGAAAGCAAAGGTCGGTTGCACGAGAGGCGTGACTGAAAGCCGTGGCATATCAAGCGGCTTTCATCGTGTCATTGTTGAAGGACCGCGATTTGCGAAGTTTACAAACGACTGAAGACTAGAACGACGCTCGGCCCCAGGTGAAACTGCTGGGTTGTTAAACTGCGTCAAGCGGATGCGAATGTGTGGGGCATGCGCTCGTGAGCTGCGGTGTGAAACCTAGCTGTCTATTTCTGTTCGTGCCAATAAACTATCAGTAGAAGTCAGCGTGTGTCCCCTTCCTTTGTCCTGTCTATTTTGAGATGAAAAAATGCGTTGTACGTTACGACTGAGTTTAGTGTTTTGCAGTGTTTTAGCCGTACTTATATGCGAAACATCGAAAATTAGGAGTGATACAGGGCGGAACGACTCGCACTTGCGCACGCTGCTGCCACACCATATGCCCAGCATTCGTGGACATTCATCATCAACGTCGGACTGACTACGCTTCAGGGCCTGTTAGTGTTTCAAACTCGGTTTTTAATGCTTGCGCTAGAGTTACTTCCGAATGTCTAGCCGTAATATTTACCATGTCTCCTAGTAATTGTGATTTACCGGAAGACTGGAAGAAGGGTCACGTTGTTCCAGTTCATAAGGACGGGCTTCGGAGTCAAGTAACGAACTGTAGACCGATATCTCTAAGTATGCTCGCTGTAAAACATTCGAATATATTTACTCAAATTTCTTCCACCACATTAATAAGGCTAACACCTTTCCTGACCATCAACATGGTTTTCTTATACCGTTTCTCACACCCTTCTCTTGCAAAAGTTGTCCTATCTTGGCCTGTCAAACAACATACTTTGTAGGGCTGAAAATCATTTAATAGGTCGCTCTCAAAAGGTCTCGAATAATCATGTCCAACATTCTCGGACGGAAATTTTTAAAACTGTAAAATTGTAAGATATTGCTATGGAAATATTGAAGGTAATGGTCCACTCTTATGTAGCTTGCGACCACTCCCTGCCACGCGCTTGTAGAGCGGGCACGATCACATGGCCACAAAGTATTCCATGCCGCCAAACAACGAACGACGCGAACACGAACGACGACGTCATACTTCCGCAACATCGTGAACCGCTGCAGGGGCTCTCGGCGGAGACGCTTCGAGGAAGGAGCGGACCCCGCGAGAGCGTTTGCGCGGCCCTGGATCGCGTACTGCACGCGACGCCGCAGTTCCATAGCAATGAGTTTGGAGCAATTTGGCGCAATATTTTCAATTTTTATCAGCTTGGCGCAAGAGTGGGGTCACTGGTAGTCGTTGCTCACGCGGTATCTTATGCTTATGAAGCGAAGCTTTACACGCACTGCACAGCTTCACGCTGGCTACGCCTACCTCGGGGAAAGTAAGCAGCAGTGTCGGATGCATGGCTTCGCTTACCGTGTCCGAGATGCCACAATCGGTCGCATACCCACGGATAGCCGAACGGATTTTGCATAAGCTCTTGCTGCTTTGAAGCAACATGACGGCTCCAGACGTGGCAATGGCCAACCGCACCTCAAGAGTTTGCCCGGGGTTCGTTCAGTTCCGCGGAGAGACGTTGGTTCACGCAGCACCCCTTGTCTCGCCCGTTTTCGCTGTTCCCAACGCGAACGGTTCGCTGACGCGGCCTGACGCTTCCGCCACTTGTTCACAAGTTCTTCATCGCGTTTAGCCGCGTCCTCGGTTGTTGTCGTTGTTAGCCTTTCAAAAGATTGCACACACCCACACTCTGGATCTGATGATGCCCTCAGGCTTAATGGCACATACCCACTGCGGGGATTGGCCAGGGTGCATTGCTGATACATACGCACTAATGAGCAAGGAGTGGAGTGATTGGATAATTTTGTAACCTGGACTCGGTTTTGGATTAAAAATGGAGATAAAAAAACGGGAATGAGAGAGCAGTGAATTCTCATTCTAGCAGAGGAATCTACCTGACGTAACGATATATTCATAAACTGCACATCTCCGACCAAAACTGTTAACTTTAGCCCAGCGTTTCGAAGCAGACTCGGCTCCTTCATCAGGGGTGACTGAGGGCAGTAGCTAGCGTCATTTAAGTCGCTTGAAAGACGCTAGCTACTGCCCTCACACTCAACCAAGTGATACGGACTGCTGCGACGAAGAGCAAGACGCAGGCAAAGACTCCGGTGACTATTGTGGGGGAAGGTGAACTTCCTAGTGAAGTAAACCAAGTTTTGAGCAAAGGACCGAAGTTTAGCCATGAGCCGCATGTTGAAGCACATGAGTTCCTGGCCTTGAATAGGCGTATAGCAGGAAAGACTTCTGAAGAAAACAAGGCAACATGCCTACTGGATGGAGTGGATGCGTTAGCAAGATCGACGTGCAACAGCGGCAAAAGGGCTAACAAGTATACGATGACAAAAATAGTGTCCTACTTCAGGGAAAACAACCTTCACCTTCTCCAAGCCGACAAGGAGGGCGGATTTGTGGTGTTCACCAAGGAAGAGTTTGGTGCCAGAGCCGATGAAGCTTTTGCCAAGAACTTTGTTCCTGTGAAAGCCAGCGCCGTGAGAGTGAAAGGCAAGGCAGCCCAGATGTGCAAGGACTTAAAATTGGACAGACTAGCGAGTAGCATCACGAACAGTAAAAAGAATGCGCTTACGGTGTTTTTTACCGCGAAAACGCATAAACCGTCAGTGCCTTTTAGATCTGTGGTTAGCGAGACGGAAACGTGGCAGCTTAATCTAAGCAGATACCTGCAAAAGCACCTAAGTCATCTATCTGTATCTGGTCCTTTTCATGCTAACAGTTCAAAAGATGTTATTAGGTTTCTAGAAGGAAATGCTTCCATTGGTTATGTGTTTTCTGTGGATGTTGAAGATTTATTTTATTCTGTGCCCCACAGTGAGTTGTTTGTAGCTGTAAGAGTTGCTATAGAAGAGAGCGGTGCTGTTCAATTTCAGAACTCCTCAGGGGTTTCAATAGACAATTTTATGAGGATACTTGAATTTTACCTCAGTGTGACGTTTGTCTCTTACGGCAACAAATTTTATCGCCAAAGACAAGGGATCTGCATTGGATCCTGCGTAGCGCCTGTACTTACCAACATTTTTCTAACATCTATTGACCGCGCCCTTGAACTAAGTTTAACGGGGAAGGGGGTTCTGAAAGTTTTTAGGTATGTTGACGACTTCCTGGTAGTTTTTAAAAAACAGAATGAGTTGACGTACACAGATGCTGTGAGCACTGTGTTAAATACCTTTAAAGATATGGGAGGGGGACTGAGGTTCACGCATGAGCTGCCTGTGCGGGGTTCTTTACAGTTCTTAGACATAAACATCAATGTGGGTGAAAATCATGCATGTTGGCAATACGCTCCGCGAGCACAGAAGCAGTTACTATCGTATGCTTCGGCTCAGTCGAAAACAGTGAAACGCGCCATTGCCAAGCTTTGCCTTGAATCGGCTCTCATGAAGTCGTGCTGTCATACTATGCAACGGAGCTATGACACGCAGGTTGACAGATTACTTGCGGCAGGGTTCCCAGGCACTGTCATCACAGCGGTTGCTGAAGCCCTCTTACAGAAGATAAAAAACATCAAGTTGCAGCAACCATGTGTCAGCAGAGAAACGGCTGTCAAACCGGAGGTTGTGCCATATGTGCACAAGGTAGCCCACCACTTGAAAAAAGTGGCTAACAAACATGGCGCGCCGGTTGCCTTCTCGGCCCCACGCAAGATGGCACAGCTCTGCGCGCGAATTGCGAGCAAAGACAAGAGTGGTTGCCGCGTCAGGCATGCAAAGAAGTTTACGGATTGCTGCATCGGGGTGGTTTATCAGATACCGCTGTCATGCGGGAAGGTCTATGTGGGCCAAACAGGGCGGTGCATAAATGAAAGGGCAGGTGAGCACGCGCGCTCACTGAAAGACCTAAGTGGTGCGCATCTTCCTCAGCACTGCACTGAGTGTTCTGACTGTCAACCACGCTTTCATGAGATAAAGATTTTGGGCAAAAGCAAAGATACAAGGGCAAGGGAACTACTGGAGGCATTTCATATAAGGAAGAGAGGCGTATATTGTGTTAGCGATACGTCTGTGAATTTATACAGATCGGAGATGGCATATCTTGAACGGTTCTGTTGATAGTGGTGTATGTGACATGGTGTCTGCACGTGATCGGGGTTTTTTCCTTATATTTGCTGCGCTATCGGTGAATAAAGTTAGATGAAGTTTAGCGCTAGTCCTGTGTGCCTCTATTCTTGTGTTCGTCTTGGTCGCGCTACAGTTCTTTTGTTACAGTATGTACCATCTAGCCCAACAAAAAGTTCTTCTAAACACCCCTGATGAAGGAGCCGAGTCGGCTTCGAAACGCTGGGCTAAAGTTAACAGTTTTGGTTGGAGATGTGCAGTTTATTATAAGTCTTCAAACCCAACCAGACAGGCAAATATGTCAAAATGTTTAGTTTTCAACGATATATTCGTGAATAACATCGGACACTGTTTTCAAGGCATATCACTTGGCGCTTGCCCCGAAGGAGAGGAGCATTGGAAGAGATAGAGGAAGCCCCAGTCGAGCGAGGGGGATCTCCAAGTATGTTCTACGGACAGAAGCGAACCGCCGGCAAAAGAGGATATATATGGACTCAATATCGCCACAAGACTCACAGAGGTTGGTCACAGATAACCCTGATCGACAAAAGCAGAGATTTAGTCGCGGCATTCTGCAGCGCAGGAGAGTCATGGACACCTCACATTGCCTTTGAACCGCACATCCGTACACTCCAAAGAAATGTCAGGTGTTGTAAATCTGCTGCAGCACGGAGAGGCTCATGGCTCTAGAGCGCTGTAGTCGCTCTCTAAGTGTGCTACCGTCAAGTAGACAGTATTAATGACGAACGGGACAATAGGTGCACCGACTCTGCTAAAAAATCAGCCCTCTCATTAGAAACAATGCCACATTGGCCAGGGACCCAGCGAAAGCGTACTTCCGTAATATGTGGTGGAATAAAATATTGAAGGCAACGGTTCACAGGAGTACCGCTCTATTTTTCGAGCCCTGTCAAGACGGAAAGGCTGTCTGAAAGTTTAATAACCTGAGAGATACTGCAGGGAATCCTTATTAAGGCCAACTCAATGGCCAGAAATTCGGCGACAAAATTAGGGGTGTAGTCAGGGGCCCGAAATGAATAACTCCAATCAAGAACCCTTGAGTAAATGCCAATGGCTGCCTTTCCATTTTGCTGAGAGGCGTCTGTAAAAACGGCAATACGGTTAGGAAAATTATCCAGAAACTGGTCGGGATTGCAGACTCATGTTGACGCCGTCTTCCTCGCATCAGTGCGGCGTAGTCGGCGCAACTCCTCTTCCGACATGACGGGCCAGCTCCCTTTCCCTCACGGCATGCTTTGCTGGGTCGTCTTGCGGCGATTTCAGACTCAGGTTAAGCTGATCTGTATTTTTTGTTCACGCCGCAGATAGATGGAAGGTCATTAAGCCGGTGTTGTGTAATGCGCAGCGCGAGAGGGCTCAAGATTCACACAAACTCGATAAGCCGGTTGGACCTCGGGAAGTAGTGCTTTCGCAATAAAGAGCTGACAGTGCTTTTCTCCCGAGATGCTGAGTTTGTGTTTAAGCTACGTAATGACCTTCGTGGGCGACAGTCTTACGAACTAAGCCTTCTCATATTCCTTCGCCGCTAGAAATTGTCGAAGAATCTTGCTCTGGCGAAAATAAAACTGAAGAAGTTGGTAATTTTTCCTCACATAACCTCAGCGGAACGTGCGACAAGCAGCAATACTAACTTTCACTTATTCAGTATTACTCTTGCACTTCTCGAAGAAGAAGCCTCAAACGGCATGGTATACGCATTGCGAACCACGGCCGAGGCTGTCCAGCGTTCAGTTTTTAGGCGCTCTAATCATGACGTTGTCTGATTGCGAAGATGGAGTCCTAACGAATAGGCCTGCCACCGCATCTCAGTCTTGCTTCTCAAGGGTAAGGACCGACGCATGGTAAGAGCTAGGACGATGCGCTAGACGTTGCCAGGTCACGTTACCTGAGCTTTGTCATTACGAAAGATGCTCGTGTCCACTTGGGACGCATGGCGAACTAATTTTCTAGCGCGGATGTAGCTATCACGACCATAGGCACACTAGCTTTGGCAGCGTCGAACACTATACGCGTGAAACAGAGCATACACTACGCGAAGAAAGGAAATGTGCTGCAGAGCGACAAGTGGAAACCTGAGCTACGAACTCGCCGCAAAGGCTTCCAGGCTTCATAACCAACCAACTTGGATTCTTTTGTGCACCACACTCCACGCGGCGCACTTTGTGTGAGCACGACGGTGCGATGAAGACGGAAGCGAAAAGGGGGAACACAGGCCTCCAATCACCTCGAACCTGTGCGCCGTGACGGCCTCAGCGTGGTCGCACTCAATCTCCAGCAAGTACGGCGCGCCAAAAGAAATGGCCCCGGGTGCCTGCTCTCGCCTCACAAGGCGGTCAATCATAGACCAGCGAAGAATCGCCTGTTGACTCGGCACGGCTTGAAGAGATGTTCGCCCATCAATATTGCGGTGAGAAGAAGGACGCCTTTCGAGAGGGCGTTTGCCAAGAACTGCCCAAAAGGGAGCCGGCGGTGTGGCTTCTTGAGCGAGTGCATACAACGTACCCTGTCAGGAGCCGACCTGTTTACGAAGACAACCGCGTTGGCGCTCCCGAAGATGAGCGGTCAGCGATCTGTCATTGCTGCCACAGAACGTGCTCCTTGTCGTAGGTGCGGTGACGTACTAGCATACGTTTGATGTAGCTGCAGATAAAAAATATGCCTCCGTCAACGCTGTACTGGCCTTCGCTGAGAAAGACGTCAAGAAGAAAGCCGTTGGTTTAAAAACCAAACGAATAAATGTACTGACGTGCGCGCTACACAGAACGGGACACAAGAGGGCTTCAAGCCTCTCCTCTCTTCTTCCTCTCACGATAAATCCGGGAGAAGCCCCTGCGTTCTCTCGAGCTGGTCTTAATTCCCATCTGCTGCTCGTTAAGCGTCAAGTGCAATTTTAGCACTGGCATCGCGGGGCGCCGTAATCCTGCACTGCACCGCAGTATGAGCATCAAAATTCTGGGGAGGAACTCATACACACGTTCAGCAAGGGGACAGTATCTCCTTTCATAGTCTCGGAGCAGAGACTTTGTTCAACGTGGTAGTTCGGCATGCCGGTCTATCATGAGACCCTTTCATGGCCTAAAAGTTCTTCTAGACAGGCAGAAGTCGTCTACTGCGCGCTGCGTTCTTTTCGCGCTGCGTGTCACAGCTATAGTAGCATCTCGCACTGTGCGTCGTTGTCTTCAGCATTTTTAAGCTGTTCGACGTTGAACGAGCTGCCTAGAGCGAGAAACAGATGCAGCTGCATCCGGCGGCACCCAAACGACCTGATAGCGACCAGGGCGATTTGTTGTCGGGAAATGAAAATTTGTCTTGTGAGTTCTTTTAAAATGTGCTGCAGGATAACCGAAAGATTATTCTTCTGCTGCTGCCTATATGTCGCCTAATGCTTACTTTCGCATGAGTTTCAAGACACGACTCGACGCTTCCTTTGTCTCTTTACATGATTACTGCGCTGCATTTTATCGCCACTCTTCATATGTGCACACTACGTACGCTTGCTTGAAGATTATAGATCCACCTCACATGGCTTGCATCGGAGGTACATGCGTTTTTTGTCAGGCAAAAAGGCATTTTTTAAATTTTTTTTGGAGCAAACAAGGCAACATGGCCACCCTCTGTATTTCTTCACCTGCTCCCGCCTATACTGAATGTCTTCCAACAGTTTGTCCCAGACCGTACCAAACGCGATGCCCCTCGGAACCTATGAGCATTTTTTTTAAGCCTACAAAACAACGCGGCGGTTGCTTTCAAACAGAGGGCAAGCTACTTTTATGAGAGTTCCCTAACATATCGTATTTCAAGTCGACGGCAAACGAGCTGTCAGCTGGGCCAAAAGTTTCGCCCCAGCTTGTAGATGGTTTTGCCGAAACCAACTACAAGCTGACGTCCACGAGACAAATGTCGCAATCGCAGACGGCCAGCGTTTCAAGCAGCCGACACTCAACAGAAAGCCTGGAAGAAGCTGCTTTTCTTTCCAGTTGTTAGGATGGTACAGGAGATGACGCGCGCGCCATCTGTCGTTAACAAGGAACTCCAGCAAGAACAGGTGCACACGGCACGGTCATTCGCGAGATTAGGGCGGTAAAGAAAGCAGCTCAGAGTAAAGCTGAAAACAGAGAAAATGAAAGAACCTTTTTTCAGTGAACGGCAGGTGGATCTTAGTTTGACCATGCGTACAGTTCCTATAAAAAAAGAAGTTCGGGAGCCGTCCGGATTCAGCGCCTACTAGTGAAAGAACGAAACTTATATTTCCTAACTGCGATGTTTTTCGCCGCGACCCCATAGGCAAACGAGGTGGTGGCGTCTTGATAGCCACTCATCGCAACCTTCAATCCTACAGCTTAAAAGTAGTCACCTTTAGATATATTCTTCTTTTGCTCTAGCGCCTCATTCCCTCCCACCGTAATCTGTGCCTGTTACCGTCCCCCCGATAGCGACGCTTCCTTCATCCCTCTATTTCACAGCGCCCTTCACACGGTGACCACGAAGCTTCCACATGCTACTATTTTCGTACTGGGTGACTTTAACTTCCCCGCAATAGATTGGTCTAACCCGTGAGTGAGACGTCATCAAATTCCCCTGAGTGCGATTTCATCAACACGTGTCAAACCTTCGCTTTAACCCAGCTGATACCCTCTCCAACAAGGCAAATGGTTCAATCACCTAGCATGCTCGACCTAATTCTAACGTCGCACCCGGAAACCCCATCTTCACTTTCTTATTTGCCAGGACCCAGTGATCATTCAATAATCCATGCCACATTTTTCAGCCACCTGCCCAAACTAAAGAAAGCAACCAGAACAATCACACTTTACGATAAAGGCGATTACACTAGCATTAACCAAGAATTCGAAGCTTTCTGCAGCTGGTTTCTAATCCACGTTGAACAAGGCACTCCCGAGACTAACTGGGCACTCTTCAAAAACAAAATGCACACATTAAAAGATACATTCCGACAATTACCGTAACCGAGCGCCTTACATCACCTTGGTTTAATAATACACTAAAGTGCCTTAACAACAAGAAAAAAAAGGCTTTTTCGATCCGCCACACGATCTAAGAACCCGAGCACATGGAATAAATATTATGAAGCTGAAAAATTTTATACCTCAGAAGTTCTCAAAGCCAAGCATTCATTTTTTTCATCTACATTGCCCAATATGCTACGCACAAACCCCCGTCAGTTCTGGAAGTACATCAATCCTAAGTCGAATGATACGTTAACACTTTGTGACGATGATAATAACCCAATCGCGGAGCAAGACGTTGCAGAAATCTTAAATTTAACCTTTAGCTCCGTTTTCACTCGCGAACCAGATGGTGACCTTCCTGATTTCCCTTCCTTTGATTTCCCGTCCATGCCTGATATTACTTTTCACCCTAATGGTATTGCAAAAATTATAGACTCTTTGAAACTAACGTCATCAGCAGGTATAAACGGCATTAACGCAAAAATACTGAAAAACACAAGGGATACTACTAGCGTCACACTGTCCCACATTTTTCGCCAGTCTCTTTTATCAGGTGTCATACCACATGACTGGAGAGTGGGTAAAGTCACTCCAGTTCCAAAAAAAGGGCCCATCGTCTTCTCGTCATAATTACCGACCCATATCTATCACTAGCACTCTTTCAATGTTAATGAAGCATGTAATATACTCGCACATTATGAAATTCCTAGTTTCAGTTAATTTTTTCAGCATGCTCAACATGGTTTTCTAAAAGGTTTATCGTGTGACACTCAATTAGCATCGTTTGTTAACGACTTAAGCTCCAACCTCGACCTTAACATTCCAGTTGACACCTTGTTCCTTGATTTTTAACTCCTACAATCTGACACTGAATGCGTAAGAACGTGGTGTAACAAATGGCCAATGTCTTTAAACGCGAAGAAAGCACCTCTCCTATCCTTTCATCAACGTCACTCCCAACCTACTTCAAACTACTCAATCCCCAATTGCGAAATCACTGCTGCAATGGAGTATAAATACTTGGGCGTTCATTTAACCTGCGATCTCAACTGGCCACATCACGTAACGCAGATTATTAACGATGATAATCGTGTTCTCGGTTATTTTCGCCGAACCCTTCGCCTAGCTCCTCCATCAGTAATGTTGTTAGCTTATTTAACATTCATTTGTCCCAAACTGAAATACGCATGCGCGGTTTGGGACTCCTATCAAATTAACCTTTCTAACTTACTGGAAGCAACACAAAACCACGCAGCAAAATTCATCCACTCGGCCTATTCCTATCATGTAAGTGTCACTGAACTAAAACGTAATGCTCATCTCACAAACTTAGCAGACCACCGTACTATACTGCAAGACCATGCCTTTTTCATAAATTTTATTATCACCCAGTGATCAAGTCTATTATCAGCCCTGCCCATCGCATCTCCAGCCGCACGAACCACCAGAAGGCCGTTTACCCTCCCCCTGCCCTGACCAGTGCTCACCTGTCGTCATTTTTTGTCCGCACTGCAAAGGACTGGAATGACTTGCCCAACGCCGTCGTACTTCACTCCGACCCATCATCTTTGAAACAATCCATCGAATCAACTATGTGCCCTGAATTCCACTCCCTCATGTAATACCCCTTTAATGGGGCCTTTGAGGTTGTAATAAAAATGGCCAGGCTTAGCTTGATCTCTTCTCTGTCGACATCAAAGGGCAGACGCTGCTCAGCTTAATCGGTGCCGAAAAAACCATCCTGACACCATATCGGTTCGCAAGTTTTTTTTTTTATGTTGTGAGATACCCGGTGTATGCAAGGCATCACCTGCAGTGGCTTTTCCTTGTCCTCTTCATTTTTTTTTACCGCCTTTAAGCTTCTGTAATAAGCTTTCACACGCTGCGGTGATGAAGTGGGGTGGATAACCAGCTGCGCGAGAACGCTGAACTTGCTGGCTAAATCTTTCTTCTATTTTGTGGTTGCACGACTTTTCTACTGCAGACTGGCAATCTAAGATTACGTTGGCACGTAATCTTACTACTAACGACAGAATTCGTAAGTAAACTGCATTTATCTGAAGTACTTCAATAGTGCTGATACCGGAGGCTAGGCGTTTAATACTTCACTTTAAAACAGTGATCATGAAGCTTTTGGTGGACACGCAATGATTTTGAATAAAGGGACAGGAAAATTCTAAATTCAGTCTTAATCGAAATAAATTCGTCTTTTACTACCAAACAAACATCAACATAGTAGTCTTAAGAGGGTAAAAATCGAAATTTTACTAGAAAGGAATACTGGCCGTAGTTGTGCTCTCTGTCTGTTTACATATTCCAGTGTGTATTTATTTATCGAAGAACCCACAGCATCCAACATTACAGTGGGAGAGGCTACAATAAGGAATACGTAAACTACACAGTCTGCACCTAGGCAGAGTAAAAAGTATGAATGTAAAAAAATAAAAAAGTCCGTTATGATTGCCGGTAGAATATTTTTTACCCTAAAAACAGGCAAGCAGAGTAAGAATTAAAAACAAATTACTTTTCACTAAACGTTGCACCTAGCCACTAATAACCTAGGATAATCAAAACCGGGACAAAATCAATGAGGTGTTATTTGTGCATAAAACTACTCAAGAGACAACATTTAAACAAAAATTTGGAGCGGTTATCTCTGTTAAATAATAGTGCGAAAGCACAGGCTCTTGCAGCAAGTGCCCGGACCAAAATTTGGAAATGGCCATAGCAAAATTTGGAGGTCACTACCGTGTTGGGCGTGGTCAATTATGGTCGATCGGACGTTGATTTTGGTCCAAATTGGCCAAAATCGAACTTCGAGTGTGGGGGGGGGGGAGATTTGAAGGTCACAATCGTGTTCGCCGTAGTCGAATTAGGTTGGAGATCGATTTTGGTCCAAATCGGCCGAGGTGAAATTTCCGCTATACCGGACTGAGTATAATTACCCACACGAGGTCACGCGAAGGCACAAACACGGTTGGACAAGATTCTTGGTCAGCGGTGGTGATTGTATGAGTGCTTTATCACTAAAATTTGACATTGGGAGGCCTTGGCCTCAGGAAAATTTGACCTACAGAACTTATAGCACATTCACAAAGAAGGAGGCAACTGAGGCTGTCGCACTAACGCACTGTGCAACGACAGTGCTAGGCGTCTCGGGACAACCAATACACCAAATTGATACATATTTTATCACATTTTCCTCATCGCCCTGACTGCTGGTTCCATATGCCATTGCACACAAAGAAATCACATTTACGTTGCGTCTATAAAAGAGATGTACCATTCGCACTGCATTTGCCACGACAGGAATGGACACTAAACCAGATACCATACAACCAAACTTAAGCACACTTAGATTACGTGGACGTAAAGGCACAGGATCCATTCGCTCGCTTTTTCGTAGCCACTAACTTTTTAACGAGGCAAATATAAAGGGTGTTATTAGCTAGTATACATATTTCAGAACAAGACCGATGCCCCAGTGCCTGCCGATGGGCACCTTTTAGACTTGATACATGTAGCTTAACGTAGTTCGAAATCCAGTACCGAAATCCGTCCGGCACAGGCAACTTGCAATCCACAACCACAGGAAACTATAGCGTAGGGTCCAATTCGTTCAAAAACTTGCTGCTGATCCCGAATTCGCAAGGTCCATGACCAGCGCGCGTACACCGCACCACACACGTAAAAAAGCGCCCGGCGCCGGCCATGGAATTAGAAGTTCATGCTACTTTAAACATAACCGTCGTACAACTGAACAACAATCCTAATTGTACGGAAGTCATAGCTGACAAAGAACTGCTGGGAATATCTTTAGTAACCGATAGGAGGATACTGGCAGAACAGCGAGCGTTCTCCGCAAAACTGACAACGCCATTGTCCGCGTGCGTAGCGAACATGTGCGCACTTCAATCTTCCAACCGTCCGTTCCTGCTCCAACCCACAGGCGCGGCATAATGACTAACCTTGCATGAGCATAAAACACACGTGCGCCACTAATTAACCTTAGAGTAAATAAGCAAAAACCACCTACCTTTCGCAATTTTCCTCGATCCGAAGGAGACTGCGTACTCCCTTGACGGAAGGCACTCAAATATCGCGGCGTAGTGCGGAATACAAAATAAACTCAAAAATTAACGGCGCTCGCCGCCAGTGGCGTGCGAGAGAGATGTTGTATCAACACTGCGGGCGCGACAGTTGACGAAGCGGAGGCGCTGTGGTCGTGTGAAAGGTTCCGAGCAGAAAAACTGCGCTCTCTTATTAAAGTGAACTAGAACTACTATTGGGTAGTGAGCTGACTCTCCGGTGGCGGCGTGCGCTCCCGCGTCGCCGGAAATGTGAACATTTTTATGTTTTCCCGGGGACCCGCGCGGAGGCGCTGTCGTCGTCGTCAATGTAAACCTCCGCTGCCTCCGCCGCTGCCTTCCTGGCTTTGCGCGCCGCTGCCTCCGCTGTGCTTTCTTTCATGTGTTCCGAAGTTTACATTACCAATTCTAATGTTTATAAGAAATCATCGTAGGGAAGTATATCGTGCGTCGCTATTGCGTGTGAAATGGCACCACGCCGTTTGAACCACTGTTTTGCGCCCGGCTGTAAAACGGGCTATGTACATGTAAAAGGTGCCCCAAAGCCGTCGTTATTCAGCGTGCCCAAGGATGAAGCACTTCGAAGACTGTGCGAAAAAAACCTCCATCGAGCGGACAAGCCTCTCGAAGACACAAGTGCCGTGTGCGAACTACATTTTGAGCCGCGCTACGTAATTCGCGACTATGTACACATCATTGGTGGCAAGGAAGTGCGGATCCCACGTGGTAAGCCACTGCTTAGCAGTGATGCTGTGCCAACCATTCTTCCAAACCTACCCGCGTATTTGACGAAAAAAGCTGTGAAAGAGAGGCCTGCTCGTAAAAGGAAGTCAGAGAGTTGCGCGTCTCCGGCGAAGCGTAGACCGTGCTCGAACAGTGACACGACGGTGTCCTACACAAGCGCTGCAACGATTGCTGAGCAAGGCGCGGCCTACTCGACGGAAGCAGGCGTGGAGCCGGACGCCGATGCAGAATTTTCATGCCCACTGGGTCAGCAGGAACCCATGCTGTTATTTGACAGTCTTCAGGTACCGTCGGAGCAGTGGACCAAGCACAGGTTTCCTGGACACGACGGTGTCGTGTACTGCACGTCTGTGTTGACATCAAGAAATGAGGTGTGCTCAGAAAAAGTGGTAATGTTCTTTTAGTCACAGACGCACAGTTACTACAAAGTGTTTGTGAGAGGAATTCTGCTAAAAGAAAGCACATTGCAAACAAGCGGGGAAGCAGAAGATGTGCTGAGAGCAACTGATTCCATGAGTGTTTGCACTGGAGTAATGCGACTTGAAGATTATGAAGAAAGGTATTTTACGAAGAACCTTAAATCCCACGTAGTGACCCTCGAGCAAATGTACTTCAGCAGCAATTGCCTGGGTCAGGTCGCTGAAAGAGGTAATTATGCTGTCCATTTTGCCTAATTTGCAACTCATTTTATGTTGCGTTCATTGATTTTTTGGCTCCGTGGGAACTCAATTCAATGCACTTTTCTTGCAGGTACGCAGTGTGTGTCTTGCCGCTACTTGAAACGAGCACTGCAGATCAGACGAGCGAGGGTCAAAAGAACTGATAAAAAGAGCGGCCGATCTGTTGTGCTTAAACTGCGAGCTGCAGCGAGAAGAAACAAGAGGCTAGTTGTTCGCCTAGGAGATGTGAAAAATGAACTTGCGAAAATGAGAGGGAAAAATGCTGGCATTCAAGCAGAAGCATTAGAAGCACAGATCTCAAAACTGCCCCCCAGACAGCAGGAAGCTGTTCGACAGTGCTTCGCAGCTTCAAAAGTGAAACCTAATGGTCTACGCTACACGAAAATGTGGGTCCTGGACTGCATAATAATGAAGATGAAAAGTCCTCGTCTGTATGAGCATCTTCGCCGTAATAGCATTCTTTCCCTACCGTGCAAATCAACCCTCAAGCGCTATGTATCTGCATATCGCACTGTGTTTGGCTTCAGCGACAAAGTTCTGAGGCAGCTAAAAGTGAAGTCAGCTGAGCTTGATGCCTGGAAAAAACATGGTGGATTAGTTATAGACGAGCTAAAGCTGTCGGAACACTTTGCAGTTAAAACGTCTGGGGTTATTGAGGGTTTTGTAGACCTAGGCCCTTTCACAGCAGCCAAAGACAAAGGTGTCCCATGTGACCATGGCATGGTTATACTATTTGTTCCCTTTCAGGGAAAATGGAGCCAGGTAATTGGCTATTTTGCCACACATGGCAACATGAAGGGGGACATTCTTGCCAAAGTTGTTATTGAGGCAACCGTATTGGCCGAAAAGAGTGGCCTTTTTGTTGATTTCATTACATGCGACGGCGCAAGCTGGAATAGAAGGATGTGGAGGATACTTGGGATACAAGCATCAGCTGAGTCTACCACCTGCAAAATTCAGCACCCCAGCGATGCATCACGAAACCTCTTTTTTATATCCGACTTCCCTCATCTTATCAAATGTCTACGCAACTCATTGTTGAAATCTGGATTCAACACTCCAGCTGGCCATGTAAGTCTCTTCTTCATCTTATTGAGGATTTTGTTGTGCTATTACTCACTCTTGAAGCTTAACAGGGTCCTCTCCAATTTCTTTTTAGGTGGATATGCAACACGTAAAGGAAGCCTACAAAATGGATTCCTGCAATGTTACCCTCAAGGTTATGCCAGGGATAACAGGATGTCATATTGAGCCAAACGCATTTGAAAAGATGAGAGTCAGTTATGCGTTCCAGCTTTTCGGCACTAAAGTGCTCCAAGCTTTTCACCTGTATAAGGACACGTTAGAAGCCACTCTTGGAAGAATGGATGCAACTCAGAAATTCTTCAGGTGAAATGCCTATTTTCTCTTCTGCTACTTAATTTTAAAAGTAATGAAACCTTTGCATTATGGTTTTGTTAGCTGGAAATGATGTTTAAGTCTAACTTGGTGCAAGCAACATCTGAAGAGCTTTTTTGTGTATTTCAGCAAAATCCACCAGCTGATATCTGTGATGACTTCACGGTTCCCTGCGGAAGCCCTCCGGCCAGATTCTCGAGCAACAGCTGTGCTGCAGGATTTTTTATCCTATCTTAAAGCATGGGAGGAGCATGTAAAAGGGACAGGTGGCTTTGTGAGTGAGTCCACGGCAACAGGTCTGCGTGTAACCATTTCAAGCACATTAGGCTTGCTAGATTACCTTACAAGAAAAGTAGGTTTTAAGTACCTAATGACCTCCAAAACTAGCCAAGACCCTCTTGAAAACCTTTTTGGGATCGTTCGACAGTCTTCTGGCAGTAATGACCACCCAACACCAAGTCAATTTCTAGTTATCATTAACTGCTTGTCATTTTATGGGCTAGTAAAATGTGCCAGTCAAGGTAACTGTCAGCAGGACGAACTGGGCTCCCTCCTGAAAGTTGACAGCCTGTCAGACACTGCGCAGAATGCAGCAGACTTTCATCTGCCAATGAGTGCTGCTAAGACCATGCACACAGCTCCATCCTCCCAAGACCACAACCAGCACATTGCCAGCAGTGACTCAAGAATAATTTTTCACATCGCTGGCTATGTTGCAAGAAAATGCGTTTTAAAAACTAATTGCCAAGACTGTCTGACCCTTCTCACTATGCCTGCCCCAGATGAAACTTTCCAGCTTGCGAGGCTGACAAAGTTTCGTGACAATGGAGGGCTCCTCTATCCAACTGGTCGCTTATTTGGTTTCATAAAGAAGCTTGAGGACTTGTTCACAGGCTGCTTCTCCCATGGACAGCTGCACTCTGACAGCATTTTAGATGTGCTGACAGTTGTCAAAGCCAGACTTGGCCAATAGGTTGGTTGTTCCAGTCATGCTTCCACCCTTTCTCCAAATATAATCAAATTCTATGTCACTACACGACTTCACTTCTATGTTAAAAGTAAAAATACTGACAAGTCGGAGAAGCGCCAAAAGGCAAAGCACTTGAAGTTGAGCCGCTGCTCTTGAAATGTGCATGCTGTCTGCATTGTCTACTTGTTGCATTGTGCTTGTCAAGATAATAAACTTTTGTTAAAGTTGTTCAACCAACATTTTGTTTGCATTTTTTTTCTCTTTTTCTTTCATAAAATATTTCCTTAAAAATAAGTGTGGCTATACCAACATCACTCTCTGGAAAGGCAGATATAGGAAATTATGCAGTATGTTAGTGTCGGGAGAATTAAATGCGTTTTATGTTGGAATAATGTAGAGCAACGACTGATGTATAGGCGCATGTTTTCTGGCACATATGTGACAAGCTACAGCATGGAAGGTGTTTTAAACGGTTTACCTTTTGTTTCAACATTCATGTGCGATTAAAACTTCATATCTATGCTGCTTAACATTTCATTGATATACCTCTATTTTTCTTCCACAATATGCTCAGCCAGAGTCAAATAGGTAGGTATACAGGAAAGGCATCGTTCCAAAGGTGCCTGAATTGCTGTAAGGACTGCAAATAGGGTAACGCCGAAAACGAATTTCTGCACGCGCGCAACTCGATAACACCGCGACATATGGATCACTTACCTTCTAATCAAAGACAGCAGTAAAACTGCTGTCTTTGACAAGAATGTAAGTGATTCATTTGTTATGTCGCGCTATTATGGAGAGGAACCCCACAGCCTTTTACTCGGCGCAAGACGCGAGTTTTCGATACGAGTGCAAGCTCAGCAAAGCCAGCGTTACAAAAATGGTGATTAAAGAAACTTTTCCCTCATGAAAAGAAAGACGAAGTACTACTGACAAACAAAGCATACTGTCCAAGCTCTTTATTTATATGAGAAACGAGCATTCAAGAAATTAGACCGTTTCTACAGCGGCGACCACGTACCTTTCGCACGGCCAAAGCGCGGCCGTTTACATTGAATACAGTGGTGGCGCCATCTAGCAGGCGAGACGTAAACCGCGACAGCGGATGGAGCTCAGTCAGCCCACTACCCAATATTCTAGTACACTTTACTCTTATTAAGGGAGGAACTTTTCTTTACTGAGGTGTTATGTTTTCCCGGTGCCGTCGGCGCGGGTCACGGCGGGCTTGGTTGCATGCACATACGCGTTAGTTGCGTCATATTATTGAGCTCTGTGCAGGCTGTGTGTGCGGGCGGTTTTGACAACTTTGTGATGCCTCGGAAGTAATTTCTGCCATCTGAGCTCAGTAACATGCACTGACATTTGCGCAGCACAGGGCTGTTTTAGCATTTTCCGGGCACCTAAATGCGCACGCCGCTACCATGGTTCAGCCCCGCGATCTTGAAAAGAGCGTCAGTGGTTTTTTAATATCTCTGCCCGTTCGAGCGTAACGGTCATGCATTGCAATCTTCCGATCCCTGCTGCACCTTGGGTGTGGGTATCGTGGTATACGTTTGAAATAAAAAGAAAACTACGGTCACATTGACGGATGTGTAAAGCAACGGATTTGTACAATATTCAAGCTTTCAGCTGCAATGATATGGAGCTGTTTCCAAACACGAAATGGATGTTTTAATCTCCGATACTAAAATGTTACGAGAAGTTGGAAGACGCCGTGCGTATTGGAGGCCTGTTATGTGCTATGGCCGTGGGCGCAGAAATGACGCTGGTAAGCTAGAGCACAATATGACGCTCAAAGACGGGAAGAGGTCCTCATCCTAATGAAACATTCACGTGAACAAAGCAATTTAAAATTTTAGAAGTATCTTGCACAGTTAATAATTGCTATCCTGGTCATGTTCAGAAGTGAAATAGTCTCGAAATTTAACAGAGCAGATTATAGAGAATAAGTAAGAGTCGTTGCATGACCGGACATGAAGTTACGTTAAGCATTTAGAGACCTTTTTCCAGAGATATGATGCAGCTCTGCTACCGCAGAGTACAGTGAATAATTTTTTAAACCACGTCCAGAAGATTTCCCGCACCCGTACTTACATATATAAATACAGATGCATTAAAGCACTAATGTTATCTCACTGGGCTGCCGCAAAAGCAAGCAACGCAGACGCGCTCCTTATTAAATGATTTCGCGCGGTAGTCGTCCTCAAAACACTCAGCAAAAGCACGGGGCAAAAGTAATATTAAAAAATAGGCAAACAATTTGATGCTTGATGAAAAATTAGCTGTGGTTTAAACTTTGGTTAACCCTGGTGAGATGCGAAAGGTTCCTTTGCATGGCTACGTTCACAAACCCCACGCACACTGCAGAACGCATTATCTGTAAGTCGTCGATGAAATGCACGTGTAGCCGAGTCAGACTCGATGAGTCTGATCCCAAAGTCAGTCTTCCGGCGCTCCGCCTCACGTGAAACCATCTCTGCGTCCACTGCTAAAGTTGAAGAAACCTCCGACTCTGCGTCGCTGGGTCAATCACCAATTTGAGCTCCACCTGCCACGGTAGGGAGGTTGCTCACAATCCGATAAGGCAGTTGCAACCTGCCACGGTGGGCAGATTGTGATGACGTCAGTAGGTCACATGACCTTTCTCAACCAATCAGGAAAGTCCAAGAATAAACTGCACTGACTCTGCCCTTTTGAAAACCTGGCGTAGTGATGCTTTCGCTTCAAAAATTCAGTCCTGAACAGGAAGCGAACCCGGGAGCACCATTATCTTCGGGGCAGTCGCTCTTCCAACTAAGTTAACCGCGGCTATTGTTGATAGTATGGCCAGGCCGAATCGATCCACACACCTAACCATTCTAGTGGCGTATATGTTTATATGAGCCCCCCAAGGTGGAGCATGTATGAAATTTGTGAAACACATCTATGAAGTGTTTGATTGCAACATGGCCAGTTTTATGTCTGGAGAGTGAGACCTCATAATCATGAGCACTTGAAAATCATTTTCTACTCCGCTACCTTTACGATGGTTTCAGAGCAGTGGATCCGGTGTACCAATTGACGATACAATTGTAAGATACATGCCTATATTCTTCCGTTACAATACAGAGACAAAAAGTCCAACCTTGAGGGGCCAAGACATATAATAGATAAAGAGGAGGAGAGAAAAGCAGGGATGTTAACCAGAAAGGGGTTCCGGTTGGCTGCCCTGCACTGGGGAAGACATGAATGGAACAGATTGGAATCGGGTTTTAGATGCAGTATTTTGGCGCATTCCAAATGATGTTTCTTATAGGGTAGTTGGCATAAAAATAAGCCAATAATATTGTGTGCCTCTTGTGTATTCGTCAAGACCGAATCAGCAAGGCACCGAAAGGCTCTAGATTTCACACATTTAGGCTTTGTTCCAGGAACAAATTATGTTTTTGTATGCTATCTTATCTGTCTAATTCATACTTATAATCACGGATTTGAAGGCGACTCTTCGAAGCTATTCGCACTCGGCAAATATTTTGCAAAATTTAGTTCATGCATCCTATAAAACATCTGCAATTTTCCTTCCAATCAAGGCCCCACTTTGTAATGTCGAGTTCGTGCAACTAGAAAATGGGGCATAATTTATTCAGAAGTACTTGTATTTGGGCGTGTTGGTTCATATCTTTTCAGGAGGACACAGGGGCGCAACAAAAACACACGGACAGAGAAGTAGACAGGGACGAGCAGGGAAAACGACATAAAAATGTGCCTTTTCGTCGCTGTGGCTGTATCTTTTGGCTGCTGTTGTCTCGTACAAATATACCAGCGCATTAATCCATCACAGTATCCTCCTGATGCATTACACTGCACGTTGTTTAGACGCGCACGTAGCAACGTAAAAAATTCTCAAACGTGCGGTGTGAGACATTATGTGGAACGAGTAAGAAATAAGCGTATGAAAATAAATTCAACAACTAGCAAGTTCCACATAAATCTACACGGTTCGCTACAGAACCGCCCTTTCCACATAAAGAAAAACAAATACAAATGAAAAATCTTATGGCTCCACCTAATTAAGCGTGATCCAGATAAAATCGAACTTGTTCCAGTAAAACTGGCGAGCTAAGTTAATGTGGAACATAAGTGGAACCAGATTAAGAGTGTAGGCTTGACGAGGTCTGCGCTATGGCACCGAAGCAAAACTATCGCAAACTCGATAAGCGCGCCTATCTCTGATAACGACAGGCCCACGGAGTAAACTGGACCTTTGGTCACGAACTCCGCTGTTCACATTTCATTTGAAACCGATAGTACATAGACGAATAATTTGCGCTTCTTCTCCGTATTCAATAAGATAACGAGGCCTGAGCGATAAACCACCTGTTTTGACTTTGTGTTTTTAACCTTTTTATGCATTCGTCGATACAGTGATCAGCGCCCCTGCTGATGGTATGGTGTGGTATGGTATGGATGGTATGGTATGGTAGGGAGTTAAGAAAGAAAATAAACGACGTAGGATACCGTCCAATGTTTCTGAGCAGAGATTTATTTATACAGTGCTTGAAAGCCTAGGTGAATAATTTTGCGGTCTGGCTCAGCGCCTTCAAAACATTGCATATTACTGAAAGCAATAAATGCCGTCCAATCATTAAAGATTAGAGTTCAGTATCACTGTCGCGCAGTTTAGCCTAACGAATCCCGAGTCCACCTCGATTATGACATCCAGCATGTATCGTGACCGACCATCTCTGTCGCGTCCGACCGACCGAGGAAAGGAAGATTTCGAGAGCTGGGCAACACTTGAGTGCATACTGGGTCAGGCCCGGACGGTGTGAAACAGAGTTGCATGTCCCCCGCTATTGGCGCGGTACGTAGCGACAGGGTAAATGCGCGGTGTTAGCCCGCGAGTTTAGGGTATACGTGCCGGTATGAATTTGGCGGAGAGGAGGGTGCGCGAGGAGGCGGCGTTGGGGGCGAAAAAGAAGAAGGAATCAAGACCGGGATGGGTGGCCAGAGGAGGAAGGGAAGCGGTAAGAGAGAGCGCGGGCCAGCCATGCGCCCGCTGATTTCCCGCCATGTGACCCGGGGTCAAGACCGCAGGCGAATCTCGAGGAGGTAGCTGACGCACAGTCGGCGGACAGAAACTGCGGGTGGTTGCACGCTGTATCATTACAGCACGTGCATCATATATTCGAAGAGCTCTCTGATGAACGGTCTACGAGGAAACCAAAGATACTTTTAAGTTCAGTGCTTATTTCGTTGCGACAGGCGCTTAGTCGTGGGGCCCTCGCCGTTCAGTTCTTGAACGCTGTGTACGTGGCCGCTTTAAGCCAGGCAGTGTCCTCGAGACAGTATCGGTGGTCGATAACAGTCGAAAGGACCCTCACTATCATTTAAACCGAGAAACGAAAGAAAAAGATCACCGCGACCTCATGAAGCGCCCAACGTTGGCGCCGGCCGACAAAGGGGGCACTGAACGCAGTATAGTGACGCCTGGCCGTTGCTGGTTGCCTGCATCAGAAACACAAGCACGACTCCCTGCTTTACGATCTGAACAGTTGTTGGAAGGAAAAGTAACGCGCAAATATTTTTAACACAATCATCAACAAGCGATGTGAAGTGACTGCAGGATAAAAGCCTTTCCCAGAGATATGAATAACGCAGCAATCGAATTAAACGTCTTAACCCGCCGTGTAATGGTACCTCCATCCACGTGCGGCTATTCAAGCCGGCTTTCGTAACGTTCCGAAGAATGCTGTTGGTTCATTCCATCCCGGTTTTCTCGAGGCGTACGACGTTAATCAGGGGTATGGACTTCAGAAGCGACATCAGAAGTTTAGGACAGGGGGAATGCTCGGGACCACCACAAAGTTTGCGGGGGAAGGTGGGGGGGGGGGGGGGGGGGGGGTCGAAATACGCGTGCGCTGACTGAGAGGCACGTTCAGTGTTTTGGGCGAACGTCAGCGCTGAACGCTCTTTTTCTGAAACAGCGTGCGCTCCAGGCCGCCTTGTTCTGGGTCAGCACTGCGGCGTCTTCCCTTCAACGATGATTGCCGCAACGATGTGTTTTACGCTCACGCAAACGAAAGACACGTGGGGGTATTGATTTCTCTCAGGAGCCCACACGATCAAGTGTGAGGGTTAAAACGGAGCAACTTTTAAGTTGCTTCCCGATTAATAGAGCTGCTATAGGCTTAATGAGTACACGTCGTTTGGTCACCATAGAGATAAGACTTAAAATAGTGCGGGACGTTCCAACAGGGTATCGTTTTCGGTCCAATGAAGGTATCACAAAATACTGAAGTGCCGTTAAAACGTGGCTCAAGTGCAAGATTCTTGGACATCAGTTTTAATTGTGAGGCAGCTATGTAATACTGTAACTGCTGCTATGGAAATGCTGACGGTAATGCCCCACTCTTCCACTGCGTAGCAAAATCTTTTAAAGTTTGTGTATTGCCAGCATCGAGGAGTTAAAATTGCCACAGAAAACCAATGAAGAATTTTGCTGACAATGGCAAAAGCGACAACAGCAAAAAAAAAAAAAAATACTTTGAGATCACTGCGGTGATCGGAGAAATGCGACAGTATTGCGTTGCTTCTGTGTACAGACATGCAGTGACGTCAGGGATGCGGCGTCATGGGACTCTCTAGAATGCGGGTTTTTTCCACGACGCCAGTACGCGTTCCGGCGTACAGGTTTTTTGTAGACGCCCGTAGATTTTGTGATGCCTAAGTGTAATTTTTATGCTTAATTAATGAGCTAATTAAACCTCATCAACAAGATTTTTCCCACAGCAAGATTTCATCACGCACTATGTAACACAATCAAACTTTTGCACATTTATCTTCACAGAACGATGTAATCGTGCGGACGAGTTTTGCGGACACGAAACACGGGACATAGCCACCTAGTGCTTACGCATTAAAAATGCAATCCTACTGAGGAGAGATCTGCGAATATATTTGTTGTTACAGTGAAAGCTTGCTATTTACGAGAAAAAGTTGTGTTCATAAACTATTTACTGTTGAAAAAATGCGCTTGTCCGTAATTTCTGGTTATGATAACACGTAGGGGCATAATAGCCGTGCTTTTGTAGTAAAATGCATTATCCCTTTATAAATGTACAGTGGTTTGGAGGGTAGAAGCCACTGAAAGGGGAGAGGGGTGTCGATTAACACGCAATGTCCTCCGTTAAAATTGAAAGAAATCAGTTTTATCGCGCTTCGCTTCCAATAAAAGGGATGCATATTTTTCAGAACGTCTATGGCTTCCAACACCACGCTGTAGGCTGCCCCAGTGGAAAGGCAGAGAGCACTGCTCGGCATCATCACTGTGCAGTGAAGGCTCGGTATAGACGACTCAGTGAACACTGTTACCACTGTGCCAATATTTGTTTCCACTTGGTTAATATGCCCCAACCTGTCCAAGTTAACACTCTCTCGCATTTCGACCCCGTAGATATGCAAACTCTGCGCCGGAACCTCTGCATACGAAAATCCAAGCGCCTTATATCCCGAACACAAGAACTCCTCGTGGTCAACAAATGAGTTTTGAAGGAATAACTAGAGATATGGAAGAAGTCACCTTGGGAGCATGCCATCTACCAATAAATAAGAGCCCTTAGTCCGCTCCCACCGCACGTCTTTACGCTCACGAGAGCTCGGAAGAAGAACGAAAGCAACAGTCGCGCCTAATGACGGTGCTCAGCTTCACGCTGTCAGCTCCACGTCCGAAGACGTGACTTGTCCTCTCAATTTACGGTGCCGCGGCGAGCGCCTTGCTCTACGGCATATACTGCACAGGTTGTATATGTCCCCGGCACACCCCTCGAATTAGACACAGATCCCGGAGTATAGAGCTGTCCAGCGACCACCGCGCAGTCTCCAAAAATTAGGGGGCTCGCACCGTGACCTTCCCAGCTCCATCAAAATGTTGCGCCACCTTGGCATGCGAATTCGCAATTTGTGCGGCCAGAATTTAAGGGGACTTCGCTGAATCAACCAAGTGGGTTCTGAGGGGGGCGCTTAAGTTCAAAGAAATATATAATCGTGGCTTCAGGCTCCTGAACGCCAGCCGACTTGTGTGTTCCTTTCGTCTTGGTAGCAGACCGTACAAGGTGATGATTTAACACTAGACAGCTGGGTTAGTTGGTCCTTTGTAACACTATGACTCATCCTTCCAGCGCACATAAAACACACGAACGTATACGGAGAGTAAACACAGTTCTCAAGACTTGGTCGAAGCGTGTTAGCAGGCTTTTATTTAGTTTCCTCGCTTCATGATATCGCGCCTGCAGTTCTTAAGGGCGCGACGAAGTGGCTTAGTGACTAGCACGTTAGGCTACTGAGTGCCAGATCGTGAGATGGAAAACCGGTCGTGTCTGCAATTCGATGGAGGCAGAGTGTAAAAATTGATGTGTACTCTACTACATCCGCGCGCGGCAAGGTGGTTGAAATTATTTCGGATTGCTCCATCACAATGCGCCCAGAGCACATGCGTATCTTCAGGATACCTTGTCATACCATACCACACCATAGCATTATCATAGCACGCTACTCGTAGTGACTCGACTAGTGCTCGTGAGACCTATATAAATTACCTCTTTGGAAATAAACCTGTGCTGTTAGTTCAGCGCCTGTGAATTCTTGACACGTTCTTGTCATTAACGCTCTTTCCCTCACTTACCATGCCATACTTGCTACTCATTAGGAATACAAGACTGCTATGATGAAAAACTCATGAAATGGGAAACGCCTCACTAAAACCGGTATTCCATAGAACAGCTGCGGAAGAATTTTTTTCCGTTTCCTTCAAACGACTGAAAAGAATTGTCAGCCTCTTTTTTATTGTACATCCCCTGATCATTCCTAGTCATCTTGACATGGTCGTTCTCGCGCGACATGCTGCAGGAAATATTGACCTTTCACGCTTGAAAAGTCCGTAATTCCCCACTTGAACCACTTATTGAGCAAAGAAATTAAGCCTTGAGTACGCACGCTTTATTTCGCTTGCACAACAAGCTGCGAATGCATTCAACAGCTCCGCTCAACGCTCGCAATCTGTGAGACCTGTTTGACGCTTGTTTCAGTGCCGGCTTAGCAGCCCTCGTCTGTTCCAGTGCCGGGCTTGGAGGAAATATGGCTGCCACAGCCCAAGGTCGCCATAACAGCGAAATGCAACAAGACATTCCATAGAGCAGCATGCTTACAAAGTCTCCGGGCTTTCCCCTAAGACCCTCATACATGCCCAAGATGTTGGTTCAACGAGTTACAAAATGATTTCCGTTTATTCAGAGTGTCCATTCACATTACCTCCAAGTAAGCTGTACCAACTGCGCAGAAGCTTATCACTTGTAGTAACGTCGTTGCGAAGGCGGGGAACCCAGATGCGATCGCACAGCAAGCTTCATGGCAGCCATGAACCTTCCAAATCCGATGGAAAGGAGAGGAGGATCGCCGCAATACAAAAGCTTATCTAGCGACTTTAATCGTCTGCACATCGAAGCGACATCTGGAGTCATTGTTTATGCTCTCCTGCGGTTGCGGTTCGCACACATCTTGTCACATGCCTGCTGTCAAGATTTCGCTCGGACAATGCCACCAGTGGCTCATCCTTGCCTCGCAGCTGAGCTCAGGCGGACGACTGCGTACGCAAATTTAACTAGCTGAAGTAAAGGCAACGAGTGCTGTAAATATGTGCCTTTTCTTTTGGTTTGCGCATGTGAGTTCTCCTGGTTATTTCTCCCCGAATCATTTTCTCTTTGTCATCTTTTAAGCCAAATGGTAAGATTGTCGGCAGTAACTCCCACGGTAACGGGGGATGAAGGTAGAAGGAATTGTCGACTCAACGTTGATGATGGCGATGGTGAAGCTAGGGCGCTCCTTTATTTTTATTTCCCTCATGAACGCAGGTGATGTTTCAGATCAGCTCAATTTTATTTCTTAAAGCCCCATATTCAAGGGGACGTGCTATCGTTCTTCGCATTACAAGGCCTTCCCATGCCCATTTCTTCTTTTCGACTTCACGCAGGATATAAGGAAACATTTAGTAATTCCCAATTAATTTGTGTCCCTTTCATGAGTTTTAGCACTCATTTTTAGGACCATCAGCCATTTTGCTGGCCCTCTCCAGCCGTATTACACGCTCACGTCACAAGAACCAACGCTCATTCGCGTTCTTTTTTCGACGTGTCATCCCGGGGCTGGTATTATTTACCACAGGGCGCCGTGCAACATATCAACGCCATCCATTTTCAGAGCGCAATCAAGGCCACTGTTGTTCAACTGTCACGCCCATCTCTCATGCAATGTACCACACCAGGGGCCTTTTAGGCGCCGAATAAAAAAAGAAGAAAACACCTGAATAAAAGTAGGATAATGCCACAGATTACTCACTGAGAACATGCCAAGAAGGTAAATTAAATGTTAAACTGCTGTTTCTGAGAATTGTAGTACCTTTTTTGTAACAAAGCAGAGATTAGTCTCCTAAGAGCAGTCCTGGGCAACTAACTGTTGTAAGAATCATTCGCATGAGATTAGTTTGCCTTTTGGTTTTTGCTATTGACTGCTGCAGGGCATCATAAATGTGCTGTACCTATGCAGAGGAATCCGAGTCATGTAATGATAAAAAAAAGGCTCCACAAAAACGCAGTAAAAGAGCAACACGATACCAACGCACTGCCACGCTGTTAAAGACATTAGACAGACGTAGATCCCATTAATTTGAAGCAGCTGCCCAAACTCCAAATGTCATTGAAGAGCGTAAACTTAATCGCTTGCGCATTCAACGCCTACAGGTTGCAAGTTAATTACACAAGCGCAATAGGAAGAAAATACGGCAATGCCGAAAGTACAAGCGCACACCTGTGTAAGGTCGTGAATCGTGTAAGGTCTTACAAGTTGCCTCTTTAATCCCACGATGCAGGGTGCTGTTTCCGGGAGCACCTCTTGCCCTATTCGAGCAACTGATCACCGCAGGGCGCTATGGGACCGGCACACTGTCCAGCTCCGTCTCACGCATCCAGCTGGACTCCGCGAGCCCAAGAAGCCCTGCGCCCGTTCGCCACAATAGCGCAGTTAGTTGCCTCTAATCGTAAATTAACTGACGAACTGCAGCCGCACCTCACCTCTAGCCATCGGCAGCCAAGAATGGCAGATAAGGTGTGGCCAGTAAGGCCTGGCGGGGAACGGAGACAACTACCGGCGGTGCATCGCTTGAGCCGCGGTAGAGGGCTAGCTCACCTTCCAGGCAGCGCAGGGTGACGTTCCCGGGGCACGCACATCCAGCTTACGCTGAACATGTCCAACGGTCTTGGGCAAAAAGGTTTTGTTGGGGAAATACTGGCTGTTGAATGCGAGTTACACTCAGTCAAAGATAACTAAGTAAGGAAGCGTGTTGCGACAGTTGTGTTGTTGAATAAGCAGCGCAGTTTCGCCATTTGAGGTGTGGCTTACACGCCTCGGCAGACCAGGAAGCATCACCTCCTCGCCGCGTTCTCTTCGCTCATTGTCATCACCTGCTTGGACATCACTGCGTGTCGGACACATGGGCTTCATGAACAGCCACGCTCTGGCCACCGCGACGATTAAGCGGCAGTTCCATCGCGACCGTCAACACGCACACCACGTGATGCATTGCACTTGCGCTCACCGCAGCGCTAGTGAGTGACTGAGAAACATTTACACTACAACCACGACCGGGTCAGTGTCGGAAGTAAACCTTCACTTCCGAGTTTGTCTGCCGGCTATCTAATTTAAGTTGAGTTACTCTCGTAAGGACGACGTCCATTTTTTCTACAAGCACTGCCATTGCAACCTTAATTATTGGTAAATAAATTCTTCGGGATGACAAAAAAAGAAAAAGAGATAGAATTAAGTGACTCTTGAACAGACAGAATTGTGACAGTAAATCACCGAAAAATATCAGTATTTCATTGGTCGAAAATTATATTTGCCGAAAAAAGAAACAGATTCTCGCGTCCTCAAACAAAAGCCGAAAATAGTCCGCTGAATTTTCAAGAAGTAAAAACGGGAACTCCAACTCCTACATATAGCTTACATGTGATAGTGATGTTGGAGGCTAGCTTGCGAGGGTAATCTCGTTTTCAAAATTCTAAAAACTGATAAGGCTATTACTAACGGCTGGCTACGAATCTCTAATTGCGATCAAGTGCCTACTCGTGATAGTTGAAATGTTAACTATTAAACTTTAGTTAATCACTTAACTAGTCAGTATGATTCGGCTATCCTTTGCCATCCGCCAACACTGGTATTACTATATCACAAAAACCGCCACTTTACCTCAAAAACCCTTTGTTTTTTTCGGACAGTAAAACAAAAAAATAACCACCCACTCTAGAATCGACGCTATACAAACTTCGAGGGAGGTTAGAAACTGCACAGAAAGGACGAAGACAGGAGGTAAAGAAACGAAAAGGACACCATGGGCGCCCGTGGCGTCGTGTTCGTTTCTTTGCGTGCTCTTCGTCTTTTGCGCGGTTTACGACCTTCCTCGAAAATGAAACTACTAGCCCCCTCAAGAGAGTCCTACTAAATCTAAACAGACTTTTAACATGAAGCGAAGCGGAATTCTAATTGGTATTATGCAAAGCTTTAATTAAGGGAAGCTTTTTCAATGAATGTCATGCTGACGGATCAGAAGCATCAGTTTGAATAAACCGATAGTTTGAATTAACAATGTCCCACTTTATAAACATCTAAAAAAATCGCGAGGTTTTCCTTCTCGGTTCTTTACATGCTGCTATCAGGCTAATACTCCTGTATAGCTATATTTGTCCTTACTTTTCCAAGTTTTTCTTTCTTTTTTGGCAGCAGTTATTTTGGCCTCGCTCAGCTGTCTTCCAGTTGCAATTGTGCGATGAAATCCGACGGTATATTTTCTTTGTCGGTAATGGTCAAACCGGATTGGCAGCAAACGCACCGTTTTCAACCGTCAAAGCAAACTTTATTCAGCGAGCTTGAAGCGGGTCCATAAGATGGTGACATCAATCTTTACAAACGTTACGGAAGCCATGAAAATATGCTTTTGCCTACCTTCTGAGTGAACGACTGAATTCTAGGTGCGTGCCTCGCTGCTAAAGATTGAGGGATCTGAGAAAAGATACTGAAAGAACAGGCTTCGAGGCAGACACAGAATCGAACATTGGAGAAGAAAAAGATTGATGGCTGGTCGTTATTTTCAAGGTCACGTGCCGAACCTGCGCCATAAGAGCGAAAGATGAAGACACGGTCCATAACGAAAGCAATAATGCAGAGGAATAGAAACCCTGTGCGTGTCGGCGATAAGATCAGCGGCGCGATAATACACCAGAAGCACGCGACTTTCACCTGCGCAGTCGCGATGAGGGAAAGGCCGCCGGTGTGTGCACTCATTCGTCCGCGAGAGAGTAGACGGCGGCGCGCGTCCGTCGTGAGCCGTCCGCTACAATTACGCGCGACGACGGCCATCTTGGTCGATGATGTATGCGGCACTGCCTTTGCGAGGATTCCCCGAAGGAGAGAGAATAGCGGAGGGTCCGCGGTGCATCTGGCCATTCTTCGTCGTCTCTGCCCGAGCGATAGAGATAGCTGCCGGTATTAACAGTGCGCGCTTACTGTATACAGAAACGGGTCGAGGGTGGCGGTATTTTCTTTTTTCACCTTTGGGAATCTGGCCTGCGTGGATTTTCCACAGAAGTGCCCTCCCCTTCAGCCCCTTCTCTCCTCCACATGGATTTTCTCTTCAGGTCTTGCTACTTGTCGGCCACGCCCGAAGCTTGCTTAGAAGGCTTGAGACGCACGACCACGACGTGCACAACAATGTAGACTCGGACATTACCACGTGCAGGCGCGAGCAGTGTTAAAGGCAGCATGCACAAGAACAATCTACTGCTAGGAAGACAAAGGGTGCCCCAATTGGCTCGACTCCACAGTTCTGCAGTGCGAAAGACGAAGACAAAATAAAATGAGAGAGACAAACACATCTGTTGTTGTTGCTGCCTCAAAAGCGATGGCACTTGCCCACGGTGGGGAATTGGCCAGGGTTTGGAGCACATCCAGACAGGAAAAAACTAATCCAGGTTTATCTCAAGCGGCTTATAAATATAGAAAAATCTGAGAGCAAAAGAAAATCACATATTTTGAGAGGTCTTGAGGAAATCGGAATGAAAATCGAGGAAACAAAGCAGTGTGGGTTGAATAACTAAATTTTAAAGAATTAATCAGACAGAAAATAATTTAGGGATAAAGAGTAAAGGAAACGAAAAGTTCACACACAAATCTACCGGTTTCGATGACGGACCTGTGTAGAAGCTGACACACCTGCCTAATGGCATGCCCTTTGACGGTTGAAAGTTTATTAATGAATTAAAACAAAGTTACAGACGTATACAGCGAGAGGTCCCATGGTACAAGACCGCGGGTAGGACCTCCCATGACAATAAATTTCAATAAGCAACAAAATAAGGAATACACAACACATTAATTAGCGACGCAGAGAAGAATACATAGTGAAATATGAGTTACCGATATATTTAAATGCAAACAATATAATGCAGGAGAATGCACAATAAAACACTCACAGGTTCCGCGATACATAGGATCAATAACAAAAAAGAAGAAAAAATCACACATTAAGAAGGAAAAGCTTTAATTTGGCCTTGAACAAAGAAAGGGTATTAGTTTGATGTCTAAGTTCAAAGAATTCCAAAATGAAATGAATGAAAAACTAAGGCATTGTTTCCCGTAGTTAGTTCTGACCTTAGGTAGTAGAAAGTTATTACGCAGCGCAAAACGTGTGAGGATGTTGCTTATGAGCGTGCCGGGAGAAAATATGCTTAGCGGGAACTGATGATGAAGAATCTTAAAGAATTGGATACCAATGTTGCACAAATAAAGGGCCGAGATAGGTAGAACGTTTCAATCTGTGAACAAAATGCGTGAGGGTGACATTCGAAGGGTATAGGTTATGATGCGCATGGCTTGCTTTTGCAGTTTTATTAAAGGCCAGAGATGAATATGATAAGTGTTACCCCAAGATGAGATACCGTAGTTTAAGTGGCTGTGGATGAATGCGTAGTAAAGGGATAATAAAGTTTGGATTTGGAAATAGCTTTGGGCTTTAATTAGTGCGCGTAAACCATACGAAATTCTCTTGCACGTTTCAGCTACATGATGATGGAATTTTAAGTGAGGGTCAATGATAACACCCAGAAATGAAATTCGATCTTGTGACGAAATAGCGGCAGAATTGAGGTATAGTAGTGGTGTTATGGGCAATGGCTTCTGAGGGGGATGAAAAACCTGTAAAAACAAGTCTCAGTGACGTTCACGGTCAGGCGGTTAATGTGGCACCAGCGCTCAAAAGAATTAAGGTCATATTGTAGGTTATGTATGAGCTGATTAATGTCCTGGTGCGATGATATTACGGTAGAGTCATCTGAGTATAGTATACTATTGCAATTCTTTAAACAGGACGGTAAGTCATTAATGTAGAGCAAAAACAATACAGGGCCTAGAATAAAACCTTGTGGAACACCCTTGTTAATTAAAGATATGTTAGATGCGTGATCATTAACAGAGCGGCTAGGTGCTCTCGGTCACAGAGAAAGCTCTTCAGGAGCATTAGGGGAGGTCCAGTGATACCGTATGATTCTAGTTTGTGAAACAAGATGGAGTGATCGATGGCATCAAATGCTTTATTAAAATCTATGTATACTGCTCCTGAGAACATTCCTTTAAATCAATAGCCAGCCTAACGTAATCTATGAGAGACGTTATTGCAGTATCTGTAGATAGTCCGCGGCGAAAGCCGTGCTGACTATCTGTCAATATGTGAAATTTTTCAATATAATTTGACAACCTTATTTCAATAAATTTTTCGAAAATTTTGTCCAAAAAGGGAAGAATTGCAATTGGTCGATAATTAGTTGGCAGAGCTGGATCACCTTTTTTTTGAAGACCGGTATTATTTTCGCTATGTTGAGCTGCTTGGAATAACTGCCACATTTAAAAACGAGATTGCAGATGTGGCTGAGGACTGGTGCAAGCAATTATCTGATACTTTTCACATGCATTCCATGGATATTGTGAACGCCGGGGCCGGTCATCTTTAAATTAGCAATTACGGATAGAACTTCGTCTGGACACGCGGGGGTAAGAAAGAAGGAATGAGGGCAGCGCTCAAGAGAAGGTGCGCACAACAACGAGAAAGGATAATTAGATAAATTGAAAAAAATAGTTGCTAAATGCATTCGCCATTTCCTCGGGATCAGATAAAGTAACACCACATTGAACGACATTAGGTGACTTACGAATGTTTAGAAATTCGTCAAGCGGCTGCCATTTTCGTTTAGAATTGTTACTATGTCTGGATAACTGGTTTTCATAATAACACCGTTTAGCTTTCTTTAGAAGCGATGCTAGTATACTGGAATACCTTTTATATCTCAATTTAAGACGAAGATTGAACGGCTGGCGTTTAGTTTTATAAGTTTTTTCCTCAGAGAGTTTAGCAGAGCAGTAGTTATGCACGGGGAAATGGGGGTATCATATTTCCTCGTGGATGATTGGAGCGATGTGCATTTATTGATTGCTGAAGGAGAGTACGGGCAGAGTAAACGGCAGCTTTAATTGAGCGAGAGGATTTTGCAAAAACTGAACTCACTGCCGTGCAAACCGCCGGCTGTAGTGGATGAAATGATCTGTCGTTTTCACGTCCCCGCATGACGCTCACAGATTCGACGGCGTGAAGCCAGAACGGCATAAATATCCGTGTTTGTCCTACCTCGTTTTCTTTCGTCTTCGTCTTTCGCGCTGCAGAACTATGACAAGAACAATACTCTGCTGCTTGTGACAATAGGACTACATGTGTGTGTACGCAGGCATATAAACTCCTGCGCATTGCTGCAGGTCACTTACGTTTGTGCATGCGATCCAGGTGTTTCAAAATCTTCCGTCTCCACTACGGCACCCCTTTTGAAGCGCTAAGCTTCACTGCTCTAGGTAAAACAGTCATTGTGTAGACCGGAGAATGACCTTGAACGACCTTCAGCCCAACCACGTTAGCCGTGCATGACCATATGTGGTACGGTTATAGTGTCGAACCCTTGACCCTGACCTTTAGATGACCTTTGACATTGGATGACTTTTGGGTTGACCTTTCACCTTCAGGAAAATAATACGCGTAACGTTAAGAGACCAGAAGCGGGCAGAGTGGGTGAGGGAACAAACGCGAGTCGGTGACACCCTAGTCGAAATCAAGAGGAAGGAATGGGCTTGGGCAGGGCATATAATGCGTAGGCAAGATAACCGCTGGTCCTTAAGGGCAACGGAGTGGATTCCAAGAGAAGGCACAAGCGTAGCAGGGGCCGGCAGAAGGTTAGGTGGGCAGATGAGATTAAGAAGTTTGCAGGAATACGGTGGGCGCAGCTGGCAAAGGACAGGGTTAATTGGGGAGACGTGGGAGAGGGCTTTGCCCTGCAGTGGGTGTAGTCACGCTGATGATGTGAAGCCACGTGATGACATCCGATGAAAGTGTCGTAAAACCGTGTGATATCACGTCATAGACATATGTGGGTATATATAGAACGGCTGTTGCAAGAGTGTAGCGGAGCTGCCATGGACAAGAGAGAGAATAAACATTTATTCGTAAAAAGCTTCAGACGATCACAAGCGTCCTTGCTTTTCGCTGAATTCCAGGGTTAGCCAAGCTAAGCCACCTCCAAATTTTTTCTTTTCTTCTTTCCCTCCCTCCCATATCGCTTCCCCTACGGCGCGGTTCAGGTGTCCGCCGAGATGTGAGGAAGATACTGCGCCATTTCCTTTCCCCAAAAACCAATTTTAATTTTATTTTTTTAACGGAAAGAAATGGCGCACTAATTGTCTCATATCTTGGTGGACACCTGAACCGCGTCGTAAGGGAAGTTTGGAAGGTGGGAGTCGAAGAAGAAAGAGGTGCCTTGGTGGAGAATTCCGGAATAGTTGCGGCCACCTGGGGATATTTAACATCCCGCCGCGGTGGCTCAGTGGTTAGCGCGCTCGGCTACTGATCCGGAGTTCCCGGGTTTGAACCCGACCTCGGCGGCTGCGTTTTTATGGAGGAAAAACGCTAAGGCGCCCGTGTGCTGTGCGATGTCAGTGCACGTTAAAGATCCCCAGGTGGTAGAAATTATTCCGCAGCCCTCCACTACGGCACCCCTTTCTTCTTTCACTCCCTCCTTTATCCCTTCCCTTGCGGCGCGGTTGAGGTGTCCAACGGTATATGAGCCAGATACTGCGCCATTTCCTTTCCCCCCCAAAAAACAATTATTATTATTATCTTTAACGTGCATTGACATCGCACCGCCCGCGAGCGCCTTTTGCGTTTCGCATCCATCGAAACGCGGCCGCCGCGGCCGGCTTCGAACCCAGGCACTCTGGCTCAGCAGCCGAGCGTGTTAACAGCCACCGCGGTGAGCATTGTGTCGGTTTCCCGGGACGTCACAGATACTGCTCTTGATCAAATTGTACGAACTGTCTTAATTCTTGCCCATTTAAGACTTATCCCCAGATGTTGTCTGCCCGGGACACTTGATTTAATAAGATACTAATACTAACTGTGCTTATTTTTTCCATTGTGTGAAAAAAAAGTGATTGGGTTTTAACGCAGTTTGAACCGAGTTTTTTATTTATTTATTACAATATCCTCAGGGCTCGCAGAGCGTTATAGAGGGGGTGGGTAAAAAAAACACATAAAAGTACAGGTAAAAGGCAAAAAAAGAAGCAAAAAATCATGATGCAGATGCTTGTTCGATGACATACTTGGTGATAAGTGGCTTGAAGGATGATGCACCTTCAATGCATGCGATATGGGGTGGAAGGTGGTTCCACTCAGTGCTAGTCTTCGGTAAGAAAGAATTAAAAAGCACATTCGTTTTACAAGTTGGGATGACAACTTTATGAGGATGATCAACACGTGATGATACGTATGATGGTATAGCAGAAAAATTCCTGTTTTAATGTCTCGTTATGAAAGAAAACGCTGTGGAAAAGACTGAGGCGTGAAATATTTCTACGAACTGCGAGATAAGTCAGACCAAGTTTAAATTTCAATAAGGAAACACTAGCCGTGCGAGAATAATTGGAAAGGATGAAGCGAGCTGACCGATTCTGAACGGCTTCTATAGCATCGATTAAGGTGAGTTGTGCGGGGTCCCATACTGATGATGCGTATTCTAGCTTTGGCCGTATTAGTGTTTCATATAAAAGTAGCTTCAAATGGGGTGGAGCCTGCGAGAAATTTCTGCGTATGTAACCAAAGGCACGGTTTGCATTGTTAATAACATATTCTATGTGCATGCGCCAGGATAAGTTGTTAGTGATGTGAACACCCAGGTACTTATAAGATGAAACGTTCTCCAATGAAACTCCACTAATCTTGTAATCGAACGTTTTAGAAGGGCTAGATTGGCGGGAGATGGACATAATTTTGCACTTTGATGGATTGAGAACCATATGCCACCTCTGATACCAAATTAAGACGTTATCAAGATCGGACTGAAGGAGAGAACTGTCGGAAACATTGTGTATCGCACGAAAAAGAACAAAATCGTCAGCAAAAAGCTTAAGAGAAGAGTTGATGCCTATCGGAAGGTCATTGAGATATACCAAAAAGAGTAAAGGACCCAGGACAGAACCTTGGGGAACACCAGATGTTACGGCACATGGGGACGATAGAGAGTCGTTAGCTGATACAAAGTGGGTGCGGTTAGTCAAGAAACATTCAATTCATTTAAGAAGGTTAGGGTCAATATTCAGGGAACTCATTTTAAGAAGGAGTAAGTGATGCGATACCTTATCGAAAGCCTTAGCGAAGTCAAGAAAGATGCAGTCGGTTAGTAAACCACTATCTAAAGACGACGCTAAGATATTAGTGAAAGATAAAAGCTGAGTCACGCAAGACAATTTTTTCCGGAACCCGTGCTGACAGGAGCTTAAGAAAGAGTTACTTTCCAAAAAAGATGCGAGGTTAGAATATATAATGTGCTCTAGAAGTTTGCAAGGAATGCTTGTTAATGAAATAGGTCTGTAGTTAAGGGGAGAATTCGGATTACCATGCTTGAAGAGTGGAACCACCCTCGCTACCTTCCAGTCAGCGGGCATTGTGGCGTGTTCGACAGACTGGGTGAAAAGGTGCGCTAAATATATGATGGAATATACAGAAGTGTTCTGCAAAGACTTCGAATTAATGTTGTCGACACCGCAACTGGATGACAACTTGAGGCTCTGGATTAACGTAACAATGCCAGAAAAATCGATGACAATCGGATCCATCGGAAAGAAATCGTACTTAAGCACTTCTGGAGCGAGATCGAAGGAACAATCAGAAAACGATTTTGCAAAGGCAAGGTTTAAGGCAGTACAACATTCTTCACTTGACATTGTGTTCCCAGCACTATCAGAAAGTTGAATGACTGTTCGTTCTTTGGGCCTGATAATGTTCAGGAACTTAGATGGATTAGCAGAAAGGAGTGACGGCCGTGTATTATTTAGGAACACGCGCTTGGCTTCTTTGATAGCTAGTCGATAAGCTCGGAGAACATCACTGTATGCGGACCAACGTGTCCGCAGTGTTTGCACGTTTTGCAAGGCGAAAGAAGCGCTTCTTCTTACTCAAAAGTCGTTTCAAGGCGACGGTGAACCACGGTGATCGGGATTGTTTTCTAATTCGGCGCACTTATCGACTGGCGACGAGAGTGTATTCTTAAATAATGCCCAATTTTGGTCAACGGTTCCCTCGAAGAAGGTAGGCATGCAGTTATCTATGAAGAGTGCTGGTTCACTGTTAATTGATGTGTAGTCACAACTGGAATAATCTCTAATTGTCTTGATGCTACTAACCTTTTAGTAGTAAGCGCCGTTTTTTCGAAGTGAATAAGACAATGATCACTCAAACCGGGCATGTAGGTTACACGATGTAGAAGGCCAGGTGCAGTGGTAAGAATTAAGTCTAACCGGTTAGATGTACTAGAACCAAACCTTGTAGGCTCTGAAACAAGTTGTGTAAGGTTAAACTGCATGCATATGTTCAAAAGGATTGGCTGACTGCGGAAGTATCTCTGACAGTTGGAAAGAGACCGGACCAATCTATTTGGGGAAAATTAAAATCTCCTAACAGAAATAAAGGCAGTGAAGGGAATTGTGTAACCAAAATATTCAATGCATCGTGTAAGTCATGATTCATCGTGTAAGTCATCGTGTAAGTCACGGTACATGATTTTTCTGAAGCAATGAACAACAGGGATCAAGTGGATGCAGTTTGCCTGGACATGTCTAAAGCATTTGACCGTGTCCCACATGATGAACTTATTGATAGGCTGTTCGAACTTGGCATAAACACAAATATTGTACGGTGGATACAGGCTTATCTAACTAACAGAACCCAGTTCGTGGAATTAGATGGCGCCAAATCAGACGTCCTGGGAGTGCCCTCGGGAGTCCCTCAGGGGTCTGTGCTTGGTCCCTTGTTATTTTTATGCTACGTCAATGATATTGCAGTATCTATTCCGCCCCCTGTTAAAGTCAGGCTTTTTGCGGATGATTGTTTAATTTACTCTGTCATTTCAAACCAAGAAGAGCAGTTACTATTAAATTCGGCATTGAGCACTATCAACCAATGGTGCACATTATCCAGAATGGAAATCAATTATGCAAAAACTTCATTTCTTACAATTACCAATAAAACGAAAAATATATTTTCTTTTGATTATGAAATAAATGGGCACTATTTAACTCGAGTCGACCATTTCAGATATCTAGGCGTCACTATAACTTCAAATCTAAACTGGCATACACACATCAATAACATATGCTCAAAGGCCGAAACAAAATTGTGGTTCATAAGAAGAAAACTGAAGCTTGCTTCCACAAAAGCAAAACTAACAGCTTATCTCACACTGGTACGACCGACACTGGAATATGCAAGCGTAATATGGGATCCACATCAAAAAAACCAAATTGACAGGATAGAAAAAGTTCAGCGAAAGGCGGCTCGATTCATTCTGTCCAAATATAGATCTACAGATTCAGTGACTGACATGCTTCATGAACTAAACTTGCCTCAACTTTCAAAGCGAAGGAAAGTTGCCAGGCTGAAAATGTTTTATCTGCTATATACTAACCACTTCAACTTGAACATAAGCGTTTACATGACACAACGTTCCTCTAGAGCTGTGGGATCTTCTCACAAAGATCAGGTCACACCCATGACGGCCAGAATCAATTCATTTAAATACTCCTTCTTCCCCAGAACCATAGATGAATGGAATTCCTTGCCCCAGGACCTTTTACAAGCAGACAATCTACACCAATTTGAAACTTATCTGTCCCGTTATTTAAGCCTATAGAAGCCATTTGTCTTTGCTGTCAATCATTATGTTCTTCACCTGCGGTTCCGATCCTCGGTAATCTGAAACTGAGTGTATTATTTTGAACATTAACCTACATCAGGCACTTGTGGCTTTATCTGCTGGCAAAATAATTCATGATTTTAAGTTGTATAAATTTTGTACTTGTGGCTTTGTGTACTTGTGGCTGTGTGTACGTATTCAATTGTATGCATCCACCCTGTAACGGCCTTACGGCTGACAGTATCAATAAATAAATAAAATAAATAAATAAATAAAAAGATGGTGCCGCGTTCGGCGGCCTGCACGCACAGAATAATGCACTTTGGTAGTGGAGGTTTATGCGGACACAACGCATTTCGAGGGAAGTAGGGACAATGACTATATCTGATACGAGGTAGTCGGAAACGGCAATCAGTACACCACCTCCGCGTTTTGCAGCCCTGTCTTGGCGGTAGATGGTGTAATTTTTTTCACAGACAAGCAATTCTGCATTGCTTATAGCGTTTGAAAGCCACGTTTCCGTTAACACCACCACATCGGCAGCGCATGCATCAATTAGAGATGATAGATCCTCATGGCGTTTGTTCAGAATACTCCGGATGTTTGTGAAGAGAAGCGATATATTCCGACGGACGACTTTCGGAGCACGTTTTTGGGTTAGGATAAAGATGTATCTGCGTCAGTGCGGGTAGTGCCAGACGAAGAGCCGGCTGGACTGCTGTCACTGAAAGGCCCCATTTCGTACACGGTGTCGGTGTCCGCTGAGTAAACATGACATTTATTGCCGATATGAAGTTTGTTATACCGTACAGAAAATTTTTTGCCGCTTTGAGTACCAAAATCGAAAAGCTTTTTTCTCGCATTCCTTGTCGCTTTGCAAAAATGTTCACTCACGGTTACCTTGGAAGCTTTTAGCTTGTTTTTTTGAGGCAATAATAGCTTCCCCAAGTTTAAATGACACAAATTTAACAATAATGGCGCGGCATTTGTCGGTAACAAAGCGGCCTAGTCTATGGGCTCGAGATATGCGTTCGTCGCTCTTATCCAAACCGAAGTTAAGCGCGGCATTCAGAATGGAGCAGATTTTTTCTTCGGATTCGGCCCATGTCTCCTGACAACTATCGTGAACGATCTTTAAATTCGTTCAGCCTGCGATCAAATGCTACGACATGAGCAACACTTTCGACCTGCGGCGCCTCAGATGTGCGAATACTGTTGACGTGACGTGCGAAAGAATGTGTTTAGCCTGTTTGGCTCACTGTTTTCCTTTGCTGGATCGTCAGCACGTCTGGCGATGATATTGAACTCTGGTTAAGCTCTGATCAAGGTTAAGCTGATCTGATCTGTTCGCTCCGCATATGGAAGTTGATGAAGACGACGCTGTGCAATGCAGATCGGAGGAGTGTGTGGCAGTTTAACACGAGACGTGATCGGGTGCGACGACAGCCTATTTGAAAATGAAAAAAAAAAAACGTGAAACAAGCTGATGCACGAATAAGTGAATAACGCCTATGCCACCAGACTCAGGAGGAGGAAATAGGAAACCACCCTTTTTTAGTAGCTGTGCTTATCAGGCGTCTGAGTGTTCATCTGACTTTCCTATTCGCACCGACTGGACACACTCGTACGTGAGGGACCTTTATGGGGATTCCTTAAGGAAGGTGGTCACAGCTTATATTTCCTCACGGTGCGCTTTTCCTTAGACTACCTGTGTAGCCCCTCCAGAAATCAGATCACTCAGGCAGTTACAGAGTATTTGTTTCCTGTACCGTTGTATCGGCAACCTTTTCTAGAGTTTTTTACACCAGTGTTTTAAAACGTGTTAAGTTGAATGTGCACTTCGTCTGCTGCAAAAACGTTCTTCTTTACATTCTACACATCGACGCTGCCAGTCAAGGCATGGCTTCATGCTAAGGAGATGTTTGTTCCATGGACGTTGAACTGCTGCCTGTACAACACGCCAGAGACCATTGCTTCATTCTGTGTAAGGATGCTGTGTTCTTCTGGGGCATATTAGAGCGAACACTTAAGAAGGACATTGACATCACACCCTACAGTATCCGTTTTTTTCCTATGGAGAAAAACTGCGTTGTGCCGTGTGATCTATTTATGCTGACGGGAATATTCAGTCTCTGGAAGAGCCGTACGATAGACCGCCACGCTGAATCACCGCTGCCATCGAAATCTTTGTTCCGTGAGCGGTGCGCTTTGGAGCGGGGAGTGCACAAATGCTGGCCAGGAAGAGCCACCTAGCTAGCTCTAGATGCACATGTGTGCCTCCCAGGCTTTCGATGTTGGGGAAAGTGGGGACGTGCAGGGAGGGGTATGGCGGGCTTGTATTACACACAGCCTGGTGGTTCGTGGCATGAGCATGCTCCGAATCCCCTTTTCGGCACTATTTCCATGCAAATGTGAAAAAAAAAAACTGCGGCGATAGCCTAGGACTTTCGTGCGGTGGCCAGAGAATCTGATCTGTTCGCGCCGCCGTGGGTTCGGATCCCAGTGGTGGCAATGTTTATTTTATTTCATGGCCGCCGTGGTGGCTCAGTGGTCATGGCGCTCGGCTGCTGAGCCGAAAGACACGGATTCAATCCCGGCCGTGGCGGCTGAATTTCGATGGAGGCGGATTTCTAGAGGCCCGTGTGCTGTGCGATGTCAGTGCACGTTAAAGAACGCCAGGTGGTGGATATTTCCGGAGCCCTCCACTACGGTGGCCCTGATAGCCTGAGTCACTTCGGAACGTTAAGCCCACATAAACCATTTTATTATATTTATTTGTGGTTTGCCCAAGGTCACCCTCAAGGCAAAGCTCCACACAAATCGGTGAGTCGGTTTCACCTTGTGAATCGGCTACTGGAGGAAGCCACGCTTTGAAGTGGAGTCTTGTTACCGTAAAATAGGAAAACTAAAGTGGCGGGAATATGTGGCCCTCAAATATTGCACCTGGGTTGTCAGAAACGAGCCATCAGCTTGAGCTAAAAAACATTACTAAACTCCTTAGCCCTGAACTATTCAGTTCAGTAGAGGTTGAAATAGTTTTTCGTATCCATGTCACTTGCCTCAGGATTGTTTACAGCTATCCAGAACACGCATCAGCATAAACAATACAGGAGGTCGCCAGCGGAAATTTCAAGGTTCCCAACGAATAGCACATTTCCATTTAAAATAAATGAGTGTAAACAACAGCCCCTTGACATACGTAAGAAAGAGTCAGGGAGCGGTGGTAGCACAACGATCGTTTGCGTGTTTAGGCTCTGAAAGCGGTTCTTTCTCGCACCGTCCGCCCTGCGCAGGATGCTCCTTTCTTCAACGCAGTAAAGGCACACACCGCTTCCTGCTCGCAACAGGTGCCAGAGATACGACTGGCCCTGTCGCGCTCCTCGCGAGAAGCAGCACCGGCAAAGGCACTGCAGGAAATAAAGCAAGTGCGGCAGAAGCATACGGCTTGTTTCGTCGTCTCCGGCCGAACAGAACGCCGCCGCCGTGGGCGCCTCGTAGCAGGCGAAACGGAACGTCGCTGCATCGCAGACGACAGCGGGTCGTAAACATGGCTGCCGTAAACGGATGAGACAAGACGCCGGCACGATGCAGACCGCTCAGTGTTCTCCATTCAAGGTTTACCGACCCCGGATCGGCAACGTATGTGGAGCTTGCATGCGGAAGCAACGTTCCAACCACAACAGCAAAAACGCGGAAGTGGCCGATGCATTCCGAGGTCTTTGCACGAGGGAGAGAATGCAACAGCGGCAGCCGAAGCTTATTTCCGAGTTCCTGCCAAGCGGAACAACGGCATTACTTCAGCGCGGAGAAAAGGCAGGGATAATAAGGCGATACTGAAATCACCGGGCTGGGGGTATAACCGCGCCGAAAATTCACGCCAACGTCGAGAAAATGGCGCCAAGCTATAAACAGGCGATTCTAATGCCCGACAAATGACTACGAACCGAGCAACGTTTCAGTGTTATCATCACCGAAGCTATGGCTAAGCGGCAAGTCGTTTCTTCCTTTGGAACTTTGCACTGCTAGAGCGATAATTGCCGAATTTGTGACCCCAAAGTGATCGCCATACTCCAAAGCCGAGTTTAGGACAATGAACTCTCAACGACTGCGACGCATAGTTTCAGTAAAATAAACCCAGGCCTTTCTCTGCATTCGGGCCGCATGTTTCCGTTACGCGGATACCACATGCGTAGTTTTTTCAGTCTTTCGCTACTCTAGATGTTCACTCTTTAAGAATGTTTAGAAGCCACTTAACTATTCAGGCACAGAGTGACTCGAAGCAGGGACCCCCCAAAAAAATCCGGGTGGAAACACGCAGCCAGTTAGGCTAAAATCAGCCAATGTGCATGTACTATGCGTATTTCGCCTGTTTTACTTACAAATTCACCTTGTAGTGAAAAGAATCCTAGTTTATATATTCCTCCACAAATTTTTTTTCTCCGCAGTCCGAGCCCTGGAGCGACGAAATGCGTGATGTTCATAACTTGATTCCACATTTCCATTTCCTCGCCATTGAAGGGTTAAACGGCCAACGGAGTTTGTGATGCTCTTATTAGGCTCTGAGGCGTCGTGTCTCCTTTCCACATCCACCTCGGTCGCGTGTGGCAAGCGTGCGAGAGCACGACGCCCCCCACTCCACGAAGCCCCCTCGCCTTCGAGACGGCGGAACGACAAATGAAACGCACTCCGTTGCATGCAATGCCACCCGCCTGCTTCCTTTTTCCGCCAAGGATGCCCTTTGTTGATGAATTTCGCCATTCCCCGCGGTGACCGAACGTGCAGCCACGAGCGACGGCGATGCTTTCGCGGCGTTAAATTCGTTATCAAGAACGAATGAAGCAGCTGCTCTGTAGGCGAAGACTTTATAAAGAGCACGAATTGTTTTCGAGGCATTGTTTTGCTTACGGTATATACGAACCCCTGTCTTTTGTGGCCACAGTAAGTTGCGAGGATTCTTACCAAGCTGATGTGACAGGAATTAGCGTACACGGTACTAATGAAAGAAACGATACAGCTAAAGAATGCCCGCCCAGTAGCCTAAACGAAAGAAAAAATGCACAGGTGGTGGTACAATGTGATGCGACAAATCTGCTTCAGCAGCATTCGTTGTCCTCCGTTCCGCCCGGGGGAGAAAAGCGCGAGCGACTTCCATCCCGGCTAATTGGAGAGACCTCCGCTGAAGCCGCAACAACTGGTCAGCCTAACGGTATATGAACGCAACTGAAGGAGGAATTGGCGCTAGCGTCGGTAGGAAAGAACAAGATCTAGCCGCAAGAAAGTTATAAAAGACGGAAAGATCTCTCACCCTATCTCTTTCGAATTTCCGACCCGCGCTGCCGATGCAGCCGCCGCGCATCCGTTACGTGTTTCGCGAATTTTGTCAGTCGCGTTATCTCGGGCGCTATCGCGTGCTTTGCGGCGCCGGTCGCAGATACTTTGCCGTCGTGTTCTTTCATGTGTTAGCGATGTCGGTGCTGCAACAGTACGGTAGTGTTTGGATTTGTGTTCATGACCGTAGAAATTGCGAAGTGTGCAACGAGACCAGCACGGATACGAAGGGAACTGCGCTCGCTTTCTCGGGAGCCATCGCTCGATTCGGGAGCGTGGATCATGAAATATATAGTTTAGACACTGCTGTTGGCGAAGCATTCATCGTGTTTTGTCCGCAGAAGAGTCGGAACACAGTGAGAACAGATTATGCAACTCTATGTTAACTGAATTCTATTGTTGCGTGAACAGTGAAGTATACTGTGGGACAGTGGTTCAGGAGTGCATGTTGTTGGGCGAGTCGGTCGTACATCGTTGAGTAAAGGTACTGCGCAAAATAATACAAACATGGACGAGAAGGGCACAAGGACGGGCGCAGACAGTGGTTTGATTTCAGGCATTTGAAGAATTACTGCTTAATTTTTTTTTTCAATTATCTGGGACTGCAAGGCACATCGTGCATGCACTAAATTGCGTGCACTCAATGTGCACAGATTGATCCTTCTGTGCTGCGTAAACAGTATGCACGGACTGATGGCATATGCATTGCGTGAATGATGCACGAGATGATGTAATGAAAATGTCAGCGGCGCCGTTCGTGATAAACTTAACACCTCTGTTGCGTGGACACACATCACCTGTATTGTACGGAATGGCGTAACATAGACATGCAGCGTATTTTGAGAAACCTCTTTTAAACGGAATGTAACGGAAAGGACATGTTCGTCAATAAAGCCATGTTCTCCATCCTCCGTACGTTGGCTGCGATTGTTGACCAGCAGCGCAAACAATTTTAACATGCCACATGTACAGCAGAGAAAGAATGTACGAAAACCCAAGCAAAGCACAGCGCGCTGCCGTGCGCAGAGCCGCCTAGGCGCACAACGATACACCCACCCACATCCGGTAGCGGACTAGATTACTAAAAAACGCGACACAAATGTGTTTGGTTATACACATCTTGCCAGCCAAATATCTCGTGCCGCCCATGTACGAGAATTTGGTGTTACTGTTCACTCGAGGATTGATTTCCGATTGCATTTATCTTCAATTGTCTTGCGCGCATTGAGACATTCTGGTCTTGTTTCTAGAATAACAAGAAAATTTCGTGCATACGAGCGTCTGCGCACTCTTTACTGTGCTCTCTTGAGATGACACCTTGAGTTCGCGCCTATAGCCTGGAATTGCACCTCTGTTAGCTTTTGCAAGGAAATTGAAAGCGTTCAGCGTAAGCTCATAGGCATCCTTTTTAACAGATATATTGGCCGTTTCTACGACTATGATTCTCTCTCAGCATGCATAGTATGTGTATATACTCTTCCTGACAGCTAAGCGACTCATGGGTGACATGCGGTGTCTACAAAATGTTGTGCACGGCTCCATTGACTCAGAACAATTATTGATGTCACCGAGATTTCGTGTGCCTCATTCTGATACATCTTGTCTGAGATGCATGCCATTTGTCCCATGACTCGTTTGCAGATCACATTTATTAGCACGGACATATTTGCCTAAATTGTGGTTTCTCATTGCACATTTCAAATTAATGTAATGAAATTGTCTTTCTAATGTACGTGTCTATATCATGATGTTTGTATCTGACCTAGTTCGAGCTCGTTTACGCCAACTGGCTGTTGAGGCAAGCTCAAATAAATCTATCAATCAATCTATCAAGGACAAGCCGGCCATGGGGCGACGACTAGAATGCCTTGACAAGCCGGATTCAGATTTTAAAGATGAAACGCTGACGTCCTACGATTATATGAAGCAGGGTCACGTGGGACATGGCGAAAAAACAAGCTAATTAGAGCACAGTCCAGAATTACAGGTAGCGATAAAACGCAAAGATACCACGGGTATTCTTACCCAAATCTTTCATGTGCTCTTCCTCGTGGATTGCCAAGCGGAGCTATAACTCTGCCCTCGAAAGTCTAGCTATGCATGCTTCTATCGAAGATACGTCAATTTCGAGTTGTGCCCCAGTTGTACGTACATACACAGCCGCACCGGCGGCCCAAGAATGCAGGCCGCTCCCAACTACCTATCCCAGTCAGTGCTTCATCGAACTCTTCCTAAAGAGCACGCAAATAAGCGAAAGCAAAATAACACCGTGGAAATGGCTTGAGTCAACGTTTTGATAAACGGTAGTCGCGAAATGCTCGTACAATTAAGCCGTCGCGCTGGCCACTCAGCGAAGCGAACTGGCCGGCCTAGCCTTTTTTGGCCATCTCGTAATCGTCCACCGTCCAGTGTGGTCCGGTACGTTACAGATCCATTACGGGCGCCAAACGACCCCTCAGGGCGACAACGTCTTGGCAGACCACCTTCTCGGCGAAAGAAGTGGCCTTCCCGCAGTGAATGACCGGGGCTGAAATCTTCGGGTCGAGTTTCCCTCTGGTATACCTGCCCTTAACGAAACTTTAACGTTGTTTGATGGCAACAGCGCCCTGTAAAGAAGAATGTGATAAACATCAAGGATGGCATGCATTCATGGAGCGGTATAGAACCCCTGAGCAGACTGCTTTGGCTGTACCTTCATTGTGGAATTCATTCTACCCATCTTTATCTGCTGGTTCTAAATTATATATGCTCACCTCATTTTAGCTGGTTTTAAACTCAAGCCACTGCAAAAACTGCCCATTGTTGAAAACTATGCTGGATTTTATCTTTTCTCACTAATTACACCTTCCCCTCCCTGAACTGACATTGGGAATTGCGCACGTTAATAAAAGAACAAGCAATGGTAGCACAACGGCAGCGCTAAAACACGTTGAAGAGGCCACTGCACAACGAGTTGGTATCGCGCGAGTGTGGCTGCCGGCAGCATGTGCGCAATGCGCAACCATTGCGTTGGACAGACGAGCACCTGCGTCAGATGTCACCAAGCGCATACGGTAGAAAAAAGGGTGGCACGCCTGCCGAAGCAACGCCTCGCACCGAGAAAAGCAAAGTAGGGCTAACAAAATCCGCGCAATGAATTTAGCACGAAGCGGCAGCAAACTGCTCAGCTCAAAACGCAGCGAACTTGGTTAATTCTTTTTAATGAGTGCATGAAGATCCGGGTAGATTGCTGCAGCCGTGTTTCTGTGAAGCCTTCCCCGTCGGTGCGCTCTAACCGTAATAAGCACTGCGCCGTGGTTGGCCTGCTAGGAAAGCCAAACCGAGAGATCCGCAAACATGTTCTTCCACGTCTATGGTCCAAGCTCATGTTGATCTCCAAGCAGTACAATTAGCGCTTGCTCTTCTCTCCTGCAGAGCTCCCTCCGGCTCCTCGTTTGCTGCCGCCGACTGCCGCAACGCTTCAATTACGCGTAATAAAATGGCCGAAATGCCACTGCGTGGGGGCGCGGTGCGTGCGCAGTCGACAGCAGCAATTATTTCCTCCGTGTGGTCCACTCGTGCGCGAAGATGCGAGCGGGGAACACCGACAGCTTGGGGGAAACGATGCGTCTCTCTTTGCCTCACTTTGTGTTGCTGTAGTTCCCCCCGCTTTTCTTGGTGCTACTTTCATCGCATTGTACGAGGATCTACCACCCTTTGCACACGCTTTGCGTAGGATGTCCGTGCGCCAGAAAGATAGAAAACGCGTCCATGACGGCACTGCTCCACAAATGTCAACGCTCTTAGAGAGAGGCGGTGCTGTGAGCTGCGCATAAGCGTGCAATCATCACCGGCGCGCATGTGTTTTGGTTATCTTTTTGGCCATTGATAAATTATGGGCTTCTTTATGGCCCGCTACTTCAGTAGCATAATTTATAGGCGTGCATTCATTGCGCTGGATGCATGCGAGCGTGCCTGAGTGTACATGCATGCATGCAAGGCAGCGATTATCCTCGCTTTGCAATCAAAAGCACTGCGGGGCCGCCGCCCTATATATCTTTCGTCGTTGTCGCGCGTTGAATGAATGTCCGCGACATGGGTCCTGTGTTGTGCTGACGTTGGTCTCGATGCTGTTGTTACTTTTCATAGAAGTTGGATCTCCCTGCGAGTTGAATCGGGTGGGATAATATCAAGTGAAAAAACGACGGACCATTTGGTCAGGTTAAATGAGTATTAGATGCGCTAACACTTCGGTTCTTGCATGTCAAATAAAGAAAAATGTCGAGGTGAAATAAAGAAAAATGTAAAACGCTGACGTCTCGGCACCGCTACGGGTTCCTTGTTCAAAATGAGAAAGACAGGCCGTTGCTTATGAAGGAAAAAAAAAAAAAAACGTGGCGAACAGAGCGTATGTATACCTCGGGTAGATTGCCCCGCGTCCTTTATCGCTTCGTTTCTCATTTGAATGTGAAGGGACTCCTTGAGCAGGCACGTAAATGAGGTTTTTCATTTTCAAGTATGTGCGCGGAATCCCAGTCAATTATGTGGCCTGTGTTTTGATGGTGTTCTGCTATAGGCCGTTGGAACTCACTTATCCGTTCTCATGTGCAAAATTCATGAACAAAAATTTTGAATATTGCAAAACTGTAAGATACGCGTACCTATTGAAGACAGATAAGCGAAAACTGTAAGATACGCGAAATATTGAAGGTAACGGTCCATTCTTCTGTTACGTAGCGAAATCTTTCTTTCATACGTTGTCATCCCTCGCATCGAACAGTTAAGGCTGCCATGAAAACCAATGGGGAACGCTTTCGACGATAGCAAGAACGTTAATAGCGAAAAAAAAATGCAAGCATTCGGCACCCGGTTTTGATGGGAGGAGGAGGAGGAAAAACTTTTCCTAAGTGCAGGGCTCCAAGTGCCGCCGCGGTCCCGCCAGAGCAGCCTGTCGCTGGTTGCGAGTGCTTGACGGTGGCTCTGTTAGCTTTTAACCACCCGAGTTGCCGGAAAGCACAAAAGGTGGCGGAAACCAGATCTGGCGGGAAATGAGCGAAACGTGTGCGACCTATCTTAAATGATAACCCGTTCGTTTTGGGAGTTTTTGTGACACTGCCGAAGTTATGACCAGCGGTGACTTCACTAGCATGCATCAAAAATAAAAAAAGAGCTTAAAAGCAATTGCATTACTTTTTCCGAAGAAACAGTCGCTTCAGTTTCTTCAGGGATCAGCTATTTGCAATGCAAAATTGCGTCATCAGCAATGTAATTGAATTACCTTTCAAAAGTACTTTTGACATCTTTATCACTCCGCACTTAAAATGGCCCTACTTCGCCTTTTTCCTGCTATCTGCACATCAGCCGCAGCCGCACATTTTGCACGGATCGAGCGCCCGAAGCTATAGGTGCGCCATATTGTAAGCACGGACATAAATGTTCGTGTCGGCTCCTTTACTTTGCACCGTCGGGCTTTTTATATTCCTGCGCAAAAAGAAAGCCAGACCCGCAGTCCACCACCGCTTATACGTCGGAGGAAGCGACACTGCAGGCAGCTACGGTTCTGAGACCGAGAGCGGCAGACACAAAAAAGGAATAAAACTCGTGGAATGGCTCTCGGTTCTCAAGAGTGAACCAAGGGAACCTAAACGCAGTGGTGAGTTTTAAAAACGCTTCCTGCGTGTCTCTGTAGAATGTGCAATGCTTTCTGGGGTCATAATAAGCTCCCAACGGCCCACAGCCATCGCGTACAGTGAGTAACACGAACATTTTCTCTAAATGATAAGTAGCAATATGCTACTGCAGCAAACAGAATATTTAGCTTACAGTTTCTCTACGAATGTAAAGAAAAGAAATAAAATGAGCCAAGAAATGTCGCATAGAGTGCTTCCGGCCTGCTCTAGATCTCGTGTGCCTGTCTGACGCTTTGTGGCACCTATCTTGAGGCTGCGCGAAAGCCTTAAAAAAGCCTTAAATGACTGCACCGCAAGCATGTGAAACATGCATGTAAAAGTGCCAGTAACACAACGAGTGAGTTATTCTTATCCCTTTGAAAACAGCACCAGTAAAACAAGCGCCTCCCTCCAGCGTCTTAAGGGAGGCAATTAGCGAGCCATTAGGGTGTAATTAGTGCGCTGGAATAAGCCTCGTGGTAACCCGCCAATTTCGTTCCCTCCGCACCCATACGCTTCTCGAAGCGCGAGTTGGCAAAAGCTTCTTGCCCTCTAATTACCGCGCTTGCGCTTTCGGTGACCCCATGCGTAGTTTTTTTTTTTTATTCGAGGACTTCCCATGTGGTATAAAGAGCTGAACTAGGTCCATAAGCTGAACTAGGTCGTGAGGGCTTTTCATAGTTCATTCCCAACGAAGAGCAAGGGCCGATCTTAATGTTTTAGGCGCTGTCTTGGCGCTTCGGAACGAATAATTTCTTAAGAAGAATGAAAAGCTGGGCGAGTTGGATTCTTTGTCCACTGTAAAAACGAGGGCGCAAAAAGACGAAGCTGGAATAGAGCGTGCACCGAGCCGCGTGTCTCCCGCTGGACAAGGTTCCTCTGCCAGTGCAGACGGCGAGCGAAACTGCATTAACAGCGCGGGCGTTTTACAGTCACAAGCTTCACTCCAATGCTTGAGTACAATGCACTACGGAATGAGAAAAAGATCTGTGAAGCTTCGGGTATTGCTTTATAGAACGACATCCTCGATGAGATCCTTCCTGCTGCTTTGCCGAAATCCTTGCAGGGGGGACAAAAGAAAACTTGTCGCACGAGAGGAGTGGAGCACTCCTGTGACGTATTACTTTGCTGGTAGATACTCCGTAAGCGACGCCCAACGTGAGGCGAGATTTGAAACTATCCTGCAAGTACGCCCTGCTTGGACGAAGAAAGCGGAAACTAGTGCAGGCACCAAGACAGAGCACTACCGATATGTGTTGCAGCGGAGCAGCGGCAATTCCCACCAGAGCCTCTGGGCAGGAGGAGGTCGACGCTCAGACATGACATCCGCAGGGTTAAGGAGGCGACGTCAGGAAAATCCTATGTTCGAAAACTGTTTTAGGTCTCACTAAGGCATTCCGAAACGATATTTTCCCAAGCCCTGAAATATACGACATTGCATTGCAGCCTGTGCAGGTAACCAATAAGAGAATAAACGAAGAAATTAGACGTAGGCAATATCTGGTAACAGCACGAAGAAATTAGACGTAGGCAATATCTGGTAACAGCGTCACATCATTTTGCTATGAAATTTTGCCGGTTCACAACAGTGCTTGTGAAAAATTTATCAGAACGCAATGATAACGCTTAGAACCAAAAGCCACACGTACTCTGCGTTTAAGATAGGCACCAGCGCTTACATTGTATACTCCATTACAGCGGACGCTTACGTGAAGACGTCCGAAATATGGTTTGCGCACAACTACTGGAGCCAAAGTGCACATACAAAATGAAGACCCTCACAGAGAGAAAACTCAAAATGGACGCGGAAATAATGATGTACGCACTGCTGCGAACGCTTTGTGCAGCGACTGTGCACGTGCAGCCTCATAACCTTACGGAACGTGACATTGCCTGAAAATATTGATTCGTACCCTGCGCCACATGCCTTAACATTTCACGTTATACTGTGTAGCTCGATCGCACACCGAGAACTTCAGGCTTTTCCCTTCAAATTTTCAGAATTCATCAAAGACGGAGACGGCGATGAAATTTGGTTCTTTTCGCGAAATAAATTTTGGAGTGCGGATGGAATGCAAGAGGTGCATCTCCTGCGCTTTATCGCTCTGCTGCTCAAGCAACATCGTTTAGACGCCCACATTACCCGGCTTTCATGATCACGCTTTGCTGCAGTGCTTCACAACGTCGAGGATCCAGTTCACCAAGAAACGCCACATACAACCAGAAGAGAAAACACACACAAAACAATTGGTGAAGTTGTAAAGCAACCCGAAGGAGATAAAAATCGGTTCTTGCGATGAAGACTTCCGGCAGTCCTACATAGTGTGCGTACGTGCGCGCAGACGTTTCAGTTGGTGCTGACCCGTCTTTGAAGGTCACTACGATCCTCCAGGTAACACATAGCGCGACGTGGTACATTGGCGGTGCCTTATGCGGGCAGCGAAAGGCAGTGGCTCGTGCTGGAGACATACCGACCTACCCACTGTGGGGCAGGACAGCAAAGTGCGATGGCCGATAATCGTCCCGCAACCAGTCACCACTCCTTGACTGACATTGACCGAATCAAGCTCATTAAATGTGCAGCATTTCCTAATAATGACTACAGCTTCCTAATTGAAGCACCGTTAGCGTTGTCTTTAAAGAACTATGACAATGTTATGTCGGCTTCCAAGCTAATGAATGACAGCAGTTTCTTCAAGCCGGATGAGATGAGGGGATTGTGTCACGTGATGCACGGCTCCCCGTCTTCCCAGAGCTGCGTCCCGGGCGCGGGGAGGGAGGCGCCTTTTTTCTGATGGCAATAAAAGTTGTTTCAATCAACCAGTCGATGCATTGCCTCATTCCTCAATGACGCCACACAGCGGTCTCGCTTGATCGTACGAGGCGGAGACGAAGGAAGAAGACGAGAAGCGGAAGTGAAACGTGGCGCAGAGAGCGTGCCGAGGGAGAGAACAGGAAGACGAGGGTAACAACATCGGCGACGGACGTGAACCATGTTTGCTGGCTCCCCGAGTTCCGAACTCAGCCTCCACCGCTGCTACCCCGGGCTACCTGACCCGTGGCCGCGTCGGTGACCTGTGGCACTGGCACTTGCTGTGGACTATGCCTCAATCAGGGCACCGACCGGACTGCGCCAACGCCCCGCCACACCTCCTTGCCCGGTACACCACCTGAAGGATAAGTGGACCTTTCCTTTTTGTTCCTCAATCTCTCTCCTTTGCCTGCCGCGAGTTTTTTTTTTTTCCTGTTCTTATGTTCGTAAATGGTTTTTCTCGCAGAACTTAAATTAGTATTTTTTTTCACATGCGCCTGGTTTACTTCTTCTACCGTTTAACGCGCAGTAATATCAACCTGCAGTACTTTTTTTCCTCACAATGGCCCTGAAGTTAACGGCCGTATTTAGTAAAGACTCATTTTCGAATTCACTTTCTTACATCGGTAGCTGATTTGCTGTCGTCCCGATGCTGCTGCTAGGTTTTAATGGCGCAAGGGCACCTAAGGCCAAAGAGCGCCAAATACGAGGTTTTTGCTCTACTCAGGCTAAAATATGTACCGATGATAAAATCAACACCAGGTGTATATGGCCTAAGAGTAGTGGGTATGTGCATCATTATAGAGTGTGAAAAGAGTGCCTGAATATCTGGTGGAATGCCTTAAAGTTACGTATAGTGCCTAAAAAGTTGTTTTAAGAGGAGTTATATATATATATATATATATATATATATATATATATATATATATATATATATATATATATATATATATATATATATATATATATATATATATATATATATATATATATATGAGAGAGACGAAGCCAGGTATCCTCAACCACAGTCCTTGCTTGAGCAAGAAGAGCGAGGCGTCTGGTAGCTATGGGTAAGCTCAGCACTCTCCTCAACAATGAGGAGGCTCTGAGGTTAATTTGAATATGAAACCTCTCGTAAGAAACCTACATCAATTAAAAAGTTTAAAAACCCTATCCAATGAAAACATGCGGTGATCACCTAAAAATAATGAAGGGTGCATCGTTATTTGAAATGTGCAAAGTTCAGGGAAGTGCTGTCGTCTTTGTGTATCCAGTCTGGGGCATAAGATTAATGCGTGGATCACCGAGATGTGGGCTGCACATCTCGCGCATTGTGGTGTCGGAGTACCCTGTAAAAGATGTGTGTGCATGCATCTATGTCCTATCCTCAGTCTGCAGAGAGAAACTTCTTTGATTCTATTTTGCGTTTCTGTGGCATACCTCCCAATCCATGGTTTTACTGCGTGCAGTTTGTCGTCTGTTTGTTCATTCCAGTCCGGCTGCCACTCTGCCTTTGCTGTCGTCCTGCGAGATCATGTCGTTATCCGTGGTGGCGTCGCCCGCGCATGCCGCAATACTACATCCCCCGGTGACTCATGGATGACGCATAACTTGGCCAGTGGAAGCCGGCCCCGGTTGAAGTCCCCGTCCGCGAAAAGAAAATGGATGGGGAAATTGTCAGCACCTGCGGAGCCTTAAAAGGCTTAAACCAATACAAAAAAGAATTTTGGAAAAAGTAGCCAAGAAATTCGATTACAACGAAAAAGCCAATTGCAAAAATAAAGCTGGGCACGGTAACATCCTAAGGGCTAAATGAGCACAGAGGGATGATGATGCCTCGGAGAGCTTCCTTTCATTAATGATGTAAAGCATGAAATCCGAGAGAGGTGCCATAAAGAAAGAGGTGAGAAAAATCAATAAAAGTTTAAATGATGAAAATATACAAAATGGTTTGTGAGGAAATGCATGATGGAAAAAGAAATGACGTCGATGGCGCACTGAAGATCCTGTAGACAAGGTAGAAAGATGAAATCTGTGAAGGCAGGAGAAAGAGCACCAAGGAAGAGAGGAATGGCTTTGCGTAGGTGTAATCTGTTGGTGTGCCTTTCCTGTAACGAGTTATTGGGCGAAAAGAGTAAGGCCAGGAAAAGAAGTAGTAGAGATATAAGCAGAGAGCAAAATGGCGCACGCAAGAGATCGGAAGAAAGAGAAATATGAGGGAAGTCTAGTGACGGTGGTTACCGAAATAAGTGTGAAAGAACAAACGTTACAGTATAGTTGTGTTGTGAGACTGCGACACGCCGCCACAGGAAGGGAGGACACAGTAGTGTCCACCCATAATTGGGCCGAATGTCCCTCCGGAGGAGGAGGTACGCAGTCGAGTTGATGTGTGTGAGTGAGTGATGTTTCAATGAGGACGTGTGTAACTTGGGAGCGACTGACTGACAGGCGATACAATTCGTAGTAAGAGAGCGACGCAGCGGCGGTCATCCGGCCATGACCGCCACGAGGCTGTGATGGTCGCGCCTGCGCTTGGACGTGGTAGGCGATCGATTATGTGTTGTGTAATTGGACATGATGACAAATAATGAGACGTCAGGGTGACCGCAAGAACACGCGGACGATGAGACGAAAGCAAACCTGTGTAAGCAAGATGGAAATCTTCCATGTCCTGTGATGAGTGTGGTGAGAGGCTTCGGCGGAGGAAACATATTGGGAATGTTGTGAACGTTAGGTATCCAGGTATATATTCCTGTGCCTTCGTTGTTATCAGTTCACCCCTGTTGCCATTGCGCAGTTACTGTCGCCTGTAAAAGTTTTCTAATGGAGGATCGTGACAGTGTAGATCTTGTAATACTAGCGTGTGGATCGACTGGCGCCGGAAGCAATGAGGTCGGCAACTTCGTTACCAAGAACGCCTGTGTGAAATGAAACGCGGTATATATAAAGGGGATGGGTCTAGTGGACTATAAAGATTTTAACAGCGTTTTGATTACAAATATGTGATGGTTTGTTACGGTGCAGTTGTTTAGTGTTTTTAAAAGTGACAAACAATCAGTGTAAATGTGTACAGGTATTGTGCCAGAGAATGTTAATGAATATTTTGGTGCCTCGTGGAAGGCGACCAGCTCGGCACAGTATGAACTAGACGCTATAGTTCCACTCTGAAGCGCCCTACCGAGAGTAACTGAGCAGTATTCGTGAAAGCCATGTATGATGCGCCAGCCGATATTGTGGTGTAGGAGCCGTCCGTGTATACGTATAGTATTCTGGCAATTGAGAATGGATGTGTGTGTCCGCCGCTCGTAACCGTGCGTGAGCGAATGCCACAGCATCGGCGGGGTGCTCGAGCGTGTCAACAAATGGTGCAAACACTTCGGAGGCGCGAGACGTTCTTGAGCCGAACGAAACGTCCAATTTACGCGTGTAGAGCGCGAACTTCACGTTCCGACTGTCGAGGTAGAGGAGGCGCGCCTTGAACAGAATTCGGAGCGCCCTTGTGCTCGTCGTGGAATATGCCCGGACCAACGCCAGAAGCGGGGCCCGCGGCACGGAAACCAAACGAGCACGTAAACCTGAATGAGGACTCTCGGTCCACCACACAGGGGACGTGAGGGTCGCCAAGACTAATACCCCTGTCACATGGACGCTGTAAAGGTACTTTTAACTAATGTTCCATTACACTCCCAAAGGAGCACTACTTCAAGGGAGTTCGTCCGTGCTACACGGTCGCGGAATGAGCTTCGGAAGAAGTGTTCAGCACCCTCATCGGTGAAAAGCTTTATTAAAATTGCAAACTTCGGTGCACATGAAAATACAACAGTGTCACATTTTTTCTTAGTAAACTATTTTTATAACCATATTATGCTGAAGCAACGTAATTTTAACTGTCCGTCATGCACTACTCGCTACAAACAACAAACATGGCCGACATTGCGGCGTAGTTACCGTGGCGCTCGTATATTCGGAACGAGAGCATAGCGTGGTGAGACCGCCGCAAAACAAATGATCTTATATTTTATAACATGACTAATCTTATGAAGTGAATTTATAAAACGAAAATTGAACGTTTCTTTTCTCAATTTATTTATTCTGTTAACTCGCTGGGAGAGAGAGTACTCCCTTGAAGCCTCAAAGGACGAACTCGAGCTGCCTTGTTTCGAAGCTCCTTTGAGCTAGGTGTCCTTTGGCGCGTCCGTGTGGCAGCGCGCTTTCGCCCTTGAAGTAATGGAGCATTAGTTCAAAGTACCTTTACAGTGTCCGTGTGACAGGGGTATAACTGAGTGTAAAGTGCCCCGAGCTGTTCGGCAGCCGGCTTGCCACAGAGCCGCAAGAAAGTGTTTAGGCGTGCAGAGAGCATCTCGGCACGCTCCTGGAGCGAATCCCCGTGAGCTATAAAGGAGAGGGTGCGGCCGAAGACCCCTCCGAGCACTCGGACGGTGGGCCTGGACTGCAGGCGTGCTCCGCCGAGAATGGCGGGAGGTGTGCGTCCCATTCCCTAAGGAGAGATGAGAAGGCACAGCGTCTTCTCCCTGCTGATTGAAAGCCTCGCCCACGAGGCTACTCGGCCGAGTGCTTCCTCCGCAGGAAGCAGTCAGCTCCTTTCTCTTGGGTCCAGGCACAATTACCCCGACGTCGTCTGCGTAGGCCTGGACATCGACAGCTCGAGCAAGCCACGCACCACTAAATTCCAGAGGAGCGGCGACATCCCTGCGGGCTCCCCAAGGTGGGACGCGCAACCGCGTCGCCAGCATTAGAGCGGAACACTACCACGCGAGCAGCGCGCAGAGGTTTCTCGGGCACCCCCATTGGCCAAGGGAACTCGGCACTAGAGGGTGCCAGACGCTGTCGAAAGCGTCCCTGAAATCGATGGAGGTGAGTGAGCACTGCGTGGAGGCCGTCCGCACGAAACCCTCTTAAGCGACTGAAGCGTAAAGTGCCTGAAGGGCACTTCGCCGTTATCATCATCATCATCAAATTTTGGTGGGTAATGAAATGGTAGAGGCGACCATAGGGGAGACACTCCAGCATGCGCTTTGCTTATAACACCGAGTTCATGGCGATGGGGCGATATGATGTGACTGCGTCCTCTGGTCTGCCCGGTTCATGTATGATTATTATTCTGCCCTTGCGCCAGGCCACCGGGAAGTGACCAAAGCGCAGAGGCGTTGAAAAAATAGCGAGGAAAAAGTGTGGATGTTATTTCCAGAGTTCAGTGACAAGTCTCGGGGTAAGGCCGTCCAGGCCAGACGCCGTGCCCTGCTTTATGCGAGAGATCGCCCTGTCAATCTCGCCGTCAGTGAAGGGCACGTCGTCTGGTCCGCCCAGTGTTGGGCTTTGCGTCATTGATCTGGTGTGTGTGTGTGTGTGTGTAATTACAGGCGCAAAAACAGACACAACACAAGGCAGAAAGACGGGACGGAGCGCCACTCACAACTAATTTATTCGAAGGCAACGCGGACATATATACATACCATCTTACACGCAAGGAATACTATCATCTTCAAAGTTGATATGATAGCGAACGAGTGAAAAAGTTGCTCTCAGCCATATCGTATAAGGCTGAAAGCAATTTTTTTCACTCGTTCGCTATCATATCAACTTTGAAGATGATAGTATTCCTTACGTGTAAGATGGTATATATATATATATATATATATATATATATATATATATATATATATATATATATATATATATATATATATGTCCGTGTTGCCTTCAAATCAGTTGTTAGTGGCGCTCCGTCCCTTAAATTCTTTCTGCCTTGTGTTGTGTCTGTTATCGCGCCTGTAACCAAAGATGTACAGTTACCAACTTGCCCAGGAAGACGTTCTTTAAGTGTGTGTGTGTGTGTGTGTGTGTGTGTGTGTGTGTGTGTGTGTGTGTGTGTGTGTGTGTGTGTGTGTGTGTGTGTGTGTGTGTGTGTGTGTGTGTGTGTGTGTGTGTGTGTGTGTGTGTGTGTGTGTGTGTGTGTGTGTGTGTGTGTGTGTGTGTGTGTGCGGGGGGGTCAGTGGATGTCTCGCCTCTTGAAACGTGTGCCGTCAGTAGCGTGTTGGCAGCGTCGAGTAAAGAAGTGGTGAGTGTTCCGTCACGGCGCAGTATCGGTGGCAGTGTGAGGGGTGCGCGCAATTACCTCCCAAACGCAATTTTGAAGGGGTGGCCGTAGACACTGCTCCTTATGAAGTCGTGTGCCAATGATCGCGTGTCAATGTGTCGTGCCTCTTCAACGTGTCGTTTGAATGTTCGAAGCGCAGTGTAATAGGCGTCTCCGTGATGTTTAACGAGACAGCGTTAAGGGCCACGTGTCGCAGAAATGCCGGTGTCGTCGGCGTTGGCCGCGAGCGAAAAATCCCAGAAGCATTCATAAATAAAACCGATTGGGAAATTAGTCGAGTTGGGGAATCGAACCAGGGCCTCCGGAGTGCGAGACGAGCAGGCTAACCACTCCGCCACGCCAGCTCTTTTTTTTTTGTCTTTATTATCTGTGTTCACAGTTTACAACAGATCACAAACATGTTCTGCGCTATATTCTCAAACATCAAGAGCGGACATGCGTTTCACTCACGTGAGAATATCAAAACTGTTTCAAGGAAAACAACTCTCCCATCAACTAGATAACTTGATCTCCAAAACATAGCTCCTTGTACACTTCACGCAGCTTAAATATGTTTTCTTTGAAGCTCGGACAGACCGCGCATCTTCATCGCACTGTCGTACAGCCATCCTGCTTCGCCAAAAGCTGTGCAGGCCAAGAAGGAAAATTATATCGTGTGTATAAAGATCCGGCTCAACGTCCAGGAATCGTATCCCATAAGGCGTCAAGGGTAAGTCTTTATTGTACGCTGCAGCACGTCCCAAAAGAGCATTGCATCCCAGCAATCAATAAATACGTGTTCTATTGACTCCGGTTTGTGACACAACAAGCAGTCAGCACCCCACGGTAAAAACAATCCCTCCACCTCCATCCATGTTTTAACCGGCAACGTACCAGTGTGCAACTTGAAGAAAAACGGCTTCATATCCGCTGGCACCACAATTTTTCTTACTCTTTGTAAAATATTTCCTCCTTGGCCTCCACTATACAGAGATCGATATATTGGCTCGGGGAAGACACAGTCAAGCAAATCTTTTAGCAATTTCTTACGCGTGACATTTGAAATGTATTCCAAACTGAACCGAGCATTTAGAAACCGGAAAGCAAAGATCACTTCTTTCAAAAATCTACTTGCACTGCATCGCATCCCGTCTAAAGTGGAAATAACAAAGTTTGGCAAAGCCGAAGAAAGCTTCACTTGAATAAAAGTCCGCAGGAAAGGGTCGCGTTGATCTCGAAGAAACATAGATCTTGACACCACCTGCCTCAGGTACAAGTGTGACAAGGAAAGACCCCCTTTTCTCAAATGCAGAAATAAATTATCACGTTTAGCCTCCTCCCATGAATACTGCCAAACAAAATCTGCGAACAGACGATGAAACTTTTGAATGCTAAGCCGAGAGCACGAAAAGACCTCGAACAAATCGCATACTTTTGAAAGCAGGTATACATTACATATGTTTGCGCACGCGAATTTGGACAGTTCCTTTCCCGAACATTTGTGTGCGCGTGGACAGTTTTTTTTCTCCTTCCAAAAGTCATCGTTATCTCGATACCTGTCAAGAGGAACACCTAGATATTTGGAAGGGATATGTGACTATTTTACACGTGCATAAAACAAAGGCGGCAATGTCCAGTTTCCATGCCAAAGGCCCGCACATTTGTCCAGATTAACAACGCTATTGGTTACATCACAAAGCCTGTGAACAACCGACAATGCATGTTCTATGCTGCTGTGGTCGCTACAAAAAATTGCCACATCATCGGCATAAACCAATACTTTAATTTCACATGCTTCTAGTCCAAACCCACGAATAGAGCTGTTATTTGTTATATTCCGGCAAAGTGGATGTAGGTACAGAGCGAAAAGTAACAGTGACAATGGGCAGCCGTGCCGCACGGCAATTCTGTCTGTGAGCTCTCCGTTAACAACCAGATTCGTGGTACAGTTGCTATAAGCCATTTTAACCAATTTTAAAATTACTTCCCCAACACAGACATATTCGAGAATTTGAAAAAGAATGGCATGACTTACACGGTTAAAGGCCTTCTCTAAATCAATCTGCAACATTGCGACTCGCCTGAAGTCAGCGTCACAGCATTCCAGTATACTCCGAGTGACATGAACATTCGTGAAGATGGTCCGCCCTTGAATTCCACACGTCTGGCGGGGGCAACCAAGACGTGCATAACTGACTGTAAACGTTTGGCTAATGCTTTCATAAATGTTTTATAAACAACATTAGTAAGCGTTATCGGCCGATGACCAGTAACTTGCTTAAGCTGAGCAGGATTGTCAGTTTTCGGTACAAGTACTGTACGCGCACGAGAAAACGACGGTGGTAAAATACCCATTCTAAACGACTCTTCATAAACGCGTTGTAAAATGAGAGCAGTTTCGCGCTTCAATGCCTTATAAAATTCCGCTGTTATCCTATCAGGACCTGGCAATTTCCCCACGTGGAGCTCATCAATAGCGTATTGCAATTCCGCTGTTGATAAGTCGGCAGACAGGCTGTCAGTGCCATCACTGGCCAGTCGGGGTAATAGACTTAAAAAATTAGGCCTGAAAGACCTGTACATCCGCCGATTTGGAAGCCAACAAATCACGGTAATACTGACTGAAAGCCTTCCTTATCATCTTCGGATCATCCGTCAGAGTACCTTTGTTTTCAATTTCTACGATATCTTTCCCTCTACCTATCTTCTTTTCTGTCGTCAAATTCTTCCTACTGGGCATGTCATCTGCCAGCGATCCGTTCGTGCACGGATTGCAGCTCACTGAAACCTTGTCACATCGATAGCCTCAAGCTTGGCTTTGACTTCGCTGATAAGATCAGTTAGTCCTGGAGCTCTCTTTTCCCCTATAATTAATTCTTTCAACATCTGTTTTAGATTCTTTTGTTCAGCTTTTTCAGCATGCTTGATTTCTACGGACCTTTCGATAGCCCTCATTTTGACATCAACATTAAATTCCTACCACTTTTCTCATAACTCAACTAAACTTTTCCTAACACGTTCTTTGTTTCTGAAAGAAACGTATCGCCCTTTAATAACTTTGCATTTAGCTTCCACAAGTGCCAGCTGAATTTCGCTTGAGGTGTCACGTTCTTTCCCATGGTGAATATGACCCAGCATCATCATCAGCCTGAATACACCCACTGCAGGGCAAAGGCCTCTCCCACGTCTCTCCAACTAACCGTGTCCTTTGCCAGCTGCGCCCACACCCTATGCCTGCGAACTTCTTACTCTCGTCCACCCAAGGGCGCGAGGGCGTAGACGTAGAGCATTCGCCTCGCGTGCAAGAGGACCTAGGCTCGAATCCTGAGGCCGGGCAATTCTTCACCGGGTTTAAACAAAATTTCAGTGGCCAACCTACACATACTCAATAAAATGTTCCCATCACATTACAGGGCCACCTGCCCGTGGTGCGGAGCCACACCCACACTTTATCACATTACACGGGAGTGCGAACGCAACAAAGCATTCCACAAACACGAACACCCGAGTGCGGAGCAATGGGACAGCCGTCTCACCAGCAGCGAGCTCACGGCCCAACGGGCCTTAATGAGGCACGCGGGCGATGCAGCTGGAATAGGGGCCCACCCATGCTGAAGAGAAGACTCCGATCGCCAGCGCCAAGAACGAAGACGACGGAGCTTTCGAATCCGCGAATCTCTTGAATGGATAAATAAATGTTTTCACTCACTCACTCAGTGGCTTAGCTCGGCTATGCCAGGATATACGTAGTGAGAGGTACGTTTCCCTGGCTGAGCTTGTTGTGGTCACTGTATGTTTAGCAAGGAGATACATTGGGTATACGCATCTTTTATTCATTTTTTCTTGACAGAGACGAAGACTGCCCGATGATCTGTGAAGTAGCATGCAGCGGTCTCGATTTTGCCCATGCAGTATCTCGATTTGGTAGAGCCTCTTTAGTATACAAGCTTTGTAGTAGTTCCCGATTGTGGAGTCTGGACGTGAGGGTCCGAAGCTAAATTAAAGTCAAACTTTTATTTCATACACTAAGAGAGTCCTGTTTCCTGTTGAAATCACCCAAAGTAACAACTGTGAGACCGTGCCATAGGCTGGTATACACGTGGCTACCCCGTCAATCGCCTGCTTGACAGATGTTCGCAGTGCCACGTAGACTCGTTGGATGACAATGCCGCTTTCCAGAAGCCGAACACAGCAGACTTCACCATTTTCACCGCGACCGAAGGCAGATGTTTGACAACGATGATACCTTGTTTCACGTACACACAGACTCTAGCGTTCTTATTTGGTTCAAGCCAAGTGCGAGGCGACAACCTCAGAATCGGAAGAGCTAATCTTGTTTATACCGCCGTTTAGCAGCGGCTGGGCTCTCCTGCTCTGCATGCATGACAAACGTCGTGATACAGACGCCCACTACATCTCTGCCTTTTATACGCAATCCTGCGCATGCGACGAGGGGTTCGGGGGATAGAGCGGCGTGCGGCGCTGCTGTGGGGTCTCTCTGGTTACCGTGGTATTGGCGCATGCGCACAACTGCTCATCCACGTGACGTCACGCTCGGCTTTGACGCTGGAGCGGGCGCGCGGCCGCGGTGACGGCGAACCGCACGCCGCAGTTTGCTCCTCTTCGGTTGCAATGACAACGGCGCATGAAATTGCACAACCAGGCCTGGGGTGCGGCCTCAGCTCGGTGACCACAACCGACAAACGCACTCGCTCACCAGAACAGGATTTGGCCACCCTGGTGTAGTGCTTGACCACAACCTTCTGTGATCAAACCAATTAACCCTCGGCCCTCAGTCCCCAGCGGCTGCGGAGCAACTGGCCAAGGCGGCGGTCAGACCTGTGACGCAGCGAAGGGTGCCAAGAATCTCTGGCTTCGGACGGGCCGCGATTGGAATCTGTACCTGGCAACGTTTAGCGCTAGAACCTTATCCACTGAGGCTAGCATAGCAGTGCTGCTCGAAGAACTAGCGGGCATTAAATGGGATGTCATTAGGGCTCAGTGAAGTTAGGAGGACAGGTGAGGCGTATACAGTACTAAAGGACGGGCACATACTGTGCTGTCGAGGATTAGCGAATAGACGAGAACTAGGTGTGGGATTTCTCATTAATCACGATATAGCTGGCAACGTAGAGGAGTTGTATAGTATAACGAGACAGTGGCAGCTATCGTAATTAGGCTCAATAGGAGGTACAAGCTGAAGGTGACACAACATTGATCACTAAATGTAGCCGGTCCGACGATGTAGTTATCGCAAATCGCCGCTAGCTCAAGGGAAACGTAAGCTCTATCTAGCCTAGCATGACTACGCCCTTGGAAATGTGTATGATGACGTCTCATTCCTTCCTCGCGGCGGCTCTATGGTTTGGAATGAACAAAGGCGCGTCTAGTGAATACGGTGTTGTTTTTTCCTTCCCTTACGACCCGGTTCGGGTGTCCACCGAGATATGTGAGACAGGCGTCTTTTCCCTAAATTGTCCAACGGGCCACGCGTCGCCCCGAACGGGCGATGGCGTTCCGTGGACTCCTTGGCTACGCTGCAACACGCTGTCGCATCCCACTCTTAAAGACGAAGCTTAAGCGTCCTCCACGTGATGTTTTCTCATGAGGTGGTCTATGCATTGTTGATACCTCCTGCGGAGTGCGCGACCCCGTGACCGTTCAGTTGTACTACCAGAACGCAGGAATGTTGGTTCTATTTGGTGCGGGTCTGAGGGATGAGTGGCATTTATTGCGTGATTAGTCTAAAATGAACTGGAATTTTGTGATGTGTCTATAGCGTCCGCCGAAGCCAGATAAACGCCGGCCACCGCATCGACAAAGGGGTGGCGAGACATGTCGCGTAAGAGTCGTGTAGTGCCTCTATGGGTTAATCTGCATTGTCTGTTCGTACATTGTGTGCCAAACTTGACCTCGATGTGTTTGTGTTCGGATAATGTGTTCGTTTCGGATACTGTCCATATATATGGTACGGTGATCATTGTTGGGGATGCGAGTGTGACGTTTATCCAGCTGTCTGTATATGGTATTGAGTATGTAGGATGGAATACAGGGTCGTTTAAGATTATAACAACCAGAATTTTTAGCAAAAGGCGTTCAGCGCTAATAAAAAAATGTAGCGGCATAATAACTGCAACAGACATTGCGCGCGCCGGTACGCAGAGTTAGTAAACACTCCAAATGGCATCACATTTCGCCCTATACCTAACTATCGATGAAATTCACGTTACCCGCAGGGTAAACGTGTGGTCACTTTACTGCCTTCTTGTCAAAGGCGGCTGCCACATGTGAAGTCATGGTTTACAGCCAGCAAACAATATCGTTCGCAGGCTGTGGTGTCGAAGGGGGACGCTGGTGACAAATGACGGTGAGGCACAAGAATTTAGCGAGAAAACAGACCTCACAAAATACACCCTCAGATGCCCCAAGCATCAGTCATCTTCATTCACCCTCAGCTGCGTTAATTTCATAAACTTGAGGAGAAACTGCCGTCCCATTGGTCAGCAACTGACACTGTCGTGCGGTAGCCTCTGGTACTTTATGCCTGCTATTAGCAATCTTCCTAGCCATTGAACGCTTTCTATAGACTACACGTGCTGACCACCCTGAAAGACGAGTCCATGCTTGTCTTTCCTTCACATCCATTTCCTCTCGCTTTAAGTCCGCAACCTCGCGTGTGTGATTCTGAAAGGGCTCAACCTGAATGTAAAACTCACTGCGTTATGGTGGCAAGACCAAAACCTGACGAATATCAAGCAGCTGCATCCGCTACGCAGCAGGCAAAGGCATCAGGCTCGCGTGCTCCTCCCTTTATTTACCGTGCTGCGGTCCTCCGGACGCCTACAGGGTCACCGCCGCTGCCTTCACGACCAGATCGCGAAAACGCTACAATTACGCCCGTCGCAGGCGTCACTCTGCTCGTCTTTCCAAAATACATGAAAAGCAAGAGTAGGAACCGTGTCGGTCAGGAAAGCTCGACTGCCGGGCTGTTGGTACTGAGCTGCTGGATTCTCGTTGGCTGCGGGGCTCACCTGTTTCCGCCCACAACGTCGCGGAGAAAACGTTTACCGTGCGCATGGGTGGCAGCGCAGACATTTCGGCTCAGCGTTAAAAAACTCTAAAGCTCCAAGCAATCAGGGCTGATGTCCGTGGTACTCTGCCTCGCGTTGCCGTCTGCCGTGCCGGTGGAAGCACGCACAAACTCTAAACAGCTGGAGGCAATTTGCACGCATGCGGGGTGCCCTCGGTTCCTCCAGGACGGCTTAGTCCCTTGATGCGCCTCGTGCGCTCTATATTTCAGCGTGTGTTTTCGTCATGGCCCGAAATAGAAGTTTCAAATTTTATTTTATCTCGGGTTGAGACCACAACAGGCTTCTTCTTCCATACAGTATTTTCAACGCCGTGCCCTTGTTACAGCTATGTCGGTGGCGTGTAGCCCTACACTGATACGCTCAATGTGCCCAGTATTTTCAGGCTACAACTACGCCTAATCAAATTAATCATTTTCGCGTTTCCTTCGCCCTTTTCTCATATTTTCCGCGCGACACATTGGTTCTTTCATACCGTAGTTTTCAGTGCCATGTCCTTTTTAACGAAACAGCTTGTCGGGCGAGCTGCTTTCAGAGTAGCGTGCACGAGCAAGGAGGAAGGACACCGCGCAGCTTCCTCTCTTGTTGCGTCCCGTCTGTCATCCTTGGTAACGGTCGCGCACCATACATGTGACACATCAACTGTGTTACAGCACCTTATACGACATGTACCTCCGGCGGTACAGTAATGCGCCGTAGTATTTGCAACATTCCCGATGACAGCTACATTGTCGGCAGAGACAGATGGAAGCATCAGATTCGGGGGTAATTACCTTTTCATTGATCACATCTTGCCTTTTGCGCGCAGAAAACAAAAAACAAATAGGAAACGGCGTACTCTAGCATTGAGCAGAAAAGCCAGCGCTCTCTCTCTCTCTCTCCCCCCCCCCCCCCCCCCCCCTAAAGAGCGCGACAGGGGGAAGTGATCGCTGTTCCGGTGACTGGCCACGAGATGACCTTTTCCCCCTCGGCTTCCTGTTGCCTCCGCTATCACGCGGCCACTTGTGACGGCGCCTTCGCTCTCTGCGGCGTTCATCGCGAGTTGCACCTGTTACCCTCGTGGCTTCGCATCGCCGCATTTACCCGAGCGTAAGCCCACCCGTTTCTTCTCCAAGTTTACGTGGCTTCCAAATGGGGCACTCTAATTGGCTACGAACTTAGCGTGTACTTTCGGGAGGAAATGGAGGGTGATCGATTAGCATGCGCTATACGCCATTGTTCGCATTTCGGCGCGACGTTACTTAACTTGTCTGACATAGGTTGAACAGCTAACTGGTTTGGTTTATGGGGGTTTAACTTCCCAAAGTGACTCAGGCTATGAGGGACACCGTAGTGAAGGGCTCCGGAAATTTCGACCACCTCGGGTTTTTTAACGTGCACTGACATCGCACAGTACACGGGCCTCCAGAATTTCGCCTCCATCGAAATTCAACCGCCGCGGCCGGGATCGAACCCGCGTCTTTTGGGCCAGCAGCCGAGCGCCATGCATAACCACTGAATCACCGCGGCGGAGCGAATAGCTAACTGATCATCGCCGCACAGCACGAATTTCAATAAAAACGGTGCATGATAATGAACTACATGTGATAGAAATTAACCAAGAAACCACCACTAATTCACCTTCCATAGCCCTTGTGCACATTACTACCATGCAAACTACCGCAAGCAATCCACCAGCGGTGCGCTGTGCCATAGATTAAACCTGCAATGTTCCATTGTGATAATTATATTTTAACGCGACAGCGTTAGGAGCCCCGCGTCACAGAAAAGCCGGTGTCGTCGGAGGCGTTGGCCGTGAGCGAAAAAATTTGGCCGTGGTTTAGCTCTGGTTAAGCCTCGTTGAATTGCGAAAACTTAGTTTCCTCGACACGTCGTCGACGCAGCGTCTCACTCCGACGCTCTCGAGAACTCAAACCGGTCTCTTCCGCAGTTGAAGAGTCACTCCGGGAAGTGGCACTTCTTCTAGCCGCATCTTCGTTACGACGCTTCTCGAATCGTGCGGCGCGTTCTTCTGGCGTCTCTTGAGTGCGTTGTCTCTTCCTCGCTTCGTTCTGTCGTTTTTTGCGTCGCTTTCGCGCCCTGCATAACGACTACAATACACTGAGGCGAAGCGCATATATATATATATATATATATATATATATATATATATATATATATATATATATATATATATATATATATATATATATATATATATATATATATATATATATATATATATATATATATATATATATATATATATATATATATATATATATATATATATATATAGCAGACAAGGTAAGGGAAATGAGGGACTCGTTTTTGACAAACATATGAAAGGAGCTAACAGTCACCGAAACCAAGGTGCATAGGGGAATGTTTAATTTTTTGTTTAATGTGTAGTGCTAATCAGTCGGATATACTTCCATTTTATCAATCGATTAAAGAAAATTACTTATAAAGCAGCAGAAAAACAACCATGCCGCCGGTGGGATCCGAACCCACTACCTCCGAATATCGCATCCGGTGCTCTTACCAACTGAGTTACGGCGACGGCTGTTCAATCTGCTGCTCTCGTGGGCATTTATGTTTACTGGTTGTAAGCGAACCTTGAGAGTGTTCACCAGCGCCACCCTCGTCCATAGCGGCGGACGTAGCACGTCCTGTATTACCGCGAGTGTGACGTGGAAAGTCATCTAATGGTGGTGAACACTCTCAAGGTTCGCTTACACCCAGTAAACATAAATGCCCACGAGAGCAGCAGATTGAACAGCCGTCGCCGTAGCTCAGTTGGTAAGAGCACTGGACGCGATATTCGGAGGTCGTGGGTTCGGATCCCACCGGCGGCATGGTTGCTTTTTCTGCTGCTTTATAAGTAATTTTCTTTAAGCGATAGATAAAATGTAAGTATATCCCACTGATTAGCACTACACATTAAAAAAAATTAAACATTCCCCTATGCCCCTTGGTTTCGGTGACTGTTAGCTCCTTTCATATGTTTGTGAAAAACGAGTCCCTCATTTCCCTTACCTTGTCTGCTAATTGCTTAACGAGGGTCTCGGTTCTGGCAGTCCTGATGCCCTAGGTAGCATAAGCGGGCTTTCGCACAGTTTCCGCCCTCGCCGTTAGATGACGTTCCACGTCACACTCTCGGTAATACAGGACGTGCTACGTCCGCCGCTATGGACGAGGGTGGCGCTGGTGAACACTCTCAAGGTTCGCTTACACCCAGTACATAAATGCCCACGAGAGCAGCAGATTGAACAGCCGTTGCCGTAGCTCAGTTGGTAAGAGCACCAGACGCGATATTCGGAGGTCGTGGGTTCGGATCCCACCGGCGGCATGGTTGTTTTTTCTGCTGCTTTATAAGTAATTTTCTTTAAGCGATAGATAAAATGTAAGTATATCCCACTGATTAGCACTACATATTAAAAAAAAATTAAACATTCCGGATAGATATATCCCCGCGAGGCGACACCTCATTTGCCTCTACCCCAGCGGAGCACACCTGGTGGAGCGAGCGGCGACGGCAGCGCCATCTGTTGGAACGCTGCCGCGGCGTTGCTAGGCAACGGCGGCTCAAGGTCGTTCGTCGGCCACTGCATACGGCTGCCTACATCCGGCGCGACGAGCCGAAATGGCTCGCTGGCTGGCGTGTAAAGCTTTCGCTTTAAAATCCCCCTCCTCCTCCTAGCAATGTACGCCACAGCCCTAACAGATGGCGCGCGACGGCAGCGCCTCCTAGTGTTCCTGCAAGGGAGCAGAGCTGCGCGAAGGTCCGCCATTTTGTTCCAAGCTCTGCGGGAAAGCTGCTTCTCGTGTGGCAGGAGCCTCACGAGAAGGCCCTCTAGAAGCATCCCTCCTTATCTCTGTGGGGACTTCACAATGCCCCCTCAGTCGGATAACAAAGCAGACAGCACTAAAGATGGGGAGCCCCTGGCCCCATCCTCGTCCAGGTGGGGCCTCTACAATACCCCCTCGGCCGGATAACAAAGGAGACTGTGTTCAAGATGGGAGCGGCTGTCCCCCTCCCGCTCATGTGTTGGACATGAGCAGACACGGTTTGGAACAAAATACGTCAGCGTAAACACGTGATCGCCGCTCCGCGAATAGTGTTACGAGCGGCGCGGGGAAAACAGTCGCGCAACTCTGCTCCCTGCGGGAGCACATATAGGAACACTAGCGCCTCCCGCTCGTGTCGTTAGGGCGCAGTGGGGCCGTGCGGGCACGCAGGAATCACGCGGTGAGCGGCGAACAACGCAGCGCACATCCAAAGCGCGTTCACCACGAAGCTTGCGGCTTGCTGCCCGCTCGTTCGGCGCGGAAGCTACGCTGGCGTTCGTGGCATCGGGTTTGTCGAGAACGATTTGCCGACGAACTACGACTGCAACCTGAGTCCCGCGCGTTTCGGCAAGGCGCCTGGCAGCGCTTCTACGTGGTTTGCCGCTCCGCGCGTCCGTTTCACCCACCGTACGTAGCAGAGCGATTTGTCTAACGGGCAAGGCGTCGCGCCGAACGGGCGATGGCGTTCCGTGGACTCCCTGGCAGAGCTGCAACACGCTGTCGCGTTCCACTCTTAAAGGCGAGGCGTAAGCGACCTCCAATTTTTTTATCTAGAATTTGAGAACTGCGTAATACCCCTGTCACACGGGCACCGCAAAGGCCTTTGGGAATCAGGTCCTTATATCCAAAGGCGTAACTAGTGCAGCTACACGGCACAAATGTTGCGCCTTTGCCGCTAAGGGCCTTGGAGGCGAAGGCGCTCGTCAGAGACCTTTGGAGCCCGAAGGCGCGGCCTTCGAGAACCTGCGATCGCAGTGCCATCCAACGTCAAAAAGTAAAAGCAATAAAAAGATAGATACAGCCAACAATGCTTGAAAACATTTTTTTTTTAAATACGAAAGGTGAGTCTGGCTTTGCTTTTTGTACGGGTGTTTGTATCTTGTGCCCAGATTTCAAGATAGTAAAAGTGTGGCAGCAACACCGAGTGCCCCTGGTGGCCAAGGCAATGCACAAAAGCTGCTGCTGCTGATGAGAGTAGCTGTTGCAGTACTTTTAAGGAAGCAATCAGAATAAAAAAAATTGTCTGAGCTAAACGAGTGAACAGAATACACCACTTTAATTTTAAAACACTCACTTCAGCCACCTCGAGCACAGCAGCGGCTGCCAAGCCTGAACGACTGCTTCACATTTGGGCTGCACCGCGTAGCTGCGTCGCTGCTCCTTTAAGCTTTCGCTACTTTGGTGAAAAAAGGTGCCTTTGCTGGAGAGGCCTTCGAGAAATTCCGTATGACAGTGGTATTAGCCTCTTCGAAATCCAAGATGCCATTTTCATCGAAAATAACGAGGCAGTCTCGGGAAAGATTCTTAAGTCTGCTTACGAGGAGTAATGCGAATGCATGTGTTTTGAGGAAAGTAAAGGACGCAGTAGAGCTCTCAGATCTCGACATCTCCGTGGACGCCTCAACCGCGCTTTAAAACATGCAACTGAAGGTGCATATATCACTGGTCGGAACCCCTATCGCAAGCTAGCCTTCAACTTGACTAATGTTGAATTCCAATGGCAGATCTGGATCAAGTTTTTCTGCTCTGTTGGGAGCAATCGTATTCCAATGGCAAAATGGGAGTGCGAGTTGTGTGTTCCAATGGCAGATCGGGATCAGACGTCGATCCCGGATCGCTCCGTGGAGCAGCGATATTTGCTCCGCCGAAATCGGCAGATTTGACCGGAACCCCGCGCGACGTTTTACTTTCCCGCGTCTGCTTCCGGTCATGACCGGCTGCATCCGTCCTGTCGCATAAGCGAACTTCCTGTCGTCGCTACGCGGTGATCCGGGAAACGTACAAGCAGTATTTTTTACTTTTTTTTTAAATTGAATTCTCCCAAATGTAATTATTTTTCGTTTTGTTCGCGTCCGCACAAGTTAAAACAAAAAATTTTCTTAACGGGATGTCAATTCCATCGCGGTCAATTCTTTGTGACCGCTTTTTAGACCAAAATCGTTGACTTGTTTGAACACCCCGCGCTTTCTGACGTCAGACGACGCGTACTCTCTAAGCCTAGCAGCTCTGTAAATAAGGAAGCAATCTGAAAATCTGGCGCGTTTCATCACTAGAATTTTGTGGTGCGGGCATCATCACACAAAGCGAAAGCTTCGTGCGCCTTTTGTCTGCCATGAACGTGAGAGACAGTGTGGCGGCAAGGACGAATCGCTGGCGAAGCGAGAGGCCGTGCTTCGAAGGGCGCCGCCATGTTGCCGGAACTTTTCGAGCTATTCTTGCGCTGAAGTGCCCCCGCGGTAGCGCATGCATTCCATTGGCAAAATGGGAGGGAGTGATCTCCGCCTGAACTACGCGCTCCGTTTGTGATCCGGAGGAGCGCTCTCGATCTGCCATTGGAATTCAACATAAAACATGTAAGCCATGTGCAAAAAGAAATGCTATGACACCAACCAGAATGCTGTACGACGAACGGCTGCTCAAAATTCAAAGGTCAAGTTGTGCGACACCATGGTGGGCCACATATGGTAAGGCCTATAGCCAGACTTGACCTCTGGCTCATTTCAAGTTCAAGCGGCAACGCACGGCCAAATCGGCTTTACCTAGCGTACGTAGCGAAGCTTTCGCTTCAAACAGCGGGCTGACAGCGGAACAGTGACACTGCTGTCGCCAGCCTTCGTTGGCTTCTAGGATAGCCTGCGTGAAGCGGATCGACACCGTCGCGGTGTTCCTCTCGACGACAAGTCTCCTTATTGTATGAGTCCGCCTTGTCACTCTTGGCGAGTGCAGTGCTTATGAAACACGTTTCACGGCGTCGCCCGCCATCCACATTAGTGCACTGCCCTAAGGCTGTGTAGAGAGGAATAAATAAATACTAAATATAGAATGAAAAAAGGGCCGCCATGCGTTTGATTACTCCTGCTTGACATAACCATATCAACGTTTCCCCAAAGCATCAAAGACATGCAGCGGCCTAACAGATCTGCTTATGAAAGAGAATATGCGGTACCACCCGTGAAGCATTGGGCAGGAAGAGCTCATTCACGCCGCCGTGCGTGAAATTCTCCTGCGGCGCGTAACAGCACTGGAGCGTGACGCCACGCTTGCGTAGGGGAGAGCACGTGCTTACGCTCTGCAGCAGGCGCAAGCTGCTAAGGCCACAGGTGCGACAGCCACTCGCGTTGCTTGCTGGGAGCACTTTCAGAGGGCACACGGCGATTATGCGCTACCGGAGGGAAACCAGAGTCGCGCACCATGTCGGCGAGACAGAGCGTTGCCCCACAAAAGCCACGAGTGCGGATGCAGTGCAACACTACGCCCTTTGCTTCGGAAGGGAGTAAGCATGCAGCTGCATCACAGAGTGTGCGATCCCCTTCACGGAAGAAGTTACCGCGACGGGAAGAAAAAGTCCTAAAAATCAACTTAACGCAGTCGATCGCCTCGTTTCTTCCTACCCCTACTCATAATTTGAAGAAAATACTATTTAGGGGCTAAAGCTTTACGCCTGACTAAGGAGGAGTGCCTGTAGTTGAGGGTTGTACATTTATTCCGACAACCGGCGGCTTTATCACAATGGCGCCGAGAACGACACCAGCCGCCGGGTTTCGCGTATTATGACATTTCTTCTAGGCAACAATGGCCGACAGCAGCGCGTATGCAGCCCGCTCGTGGAAGAAAACGGTAAATAGAAGCGCTGCTCTAGTTTAGTAATTCATTTTTCGTTAATAACAATAATAATAATTGTTTTTTGGGGGAAAGGAAATGGCGCAGTATCTGTCTCATATATCGCTGGACACCTGAACCGCGCCGTAAGGGAAGGGATAAAGGAGGGAGTGAAAGAAGAAAGGAAGAGAGAGGTGCCGTAGTGGAGGGCTCCGGAATAATTTCGACCACCTGGGGATCTTTAACGTGCACTGACATCGCACAGCACACGGGCGCCTTAGCGTTTTGCCTCCATAAAAACGCAGCCGCCGCGGTCGGGTTCGAACCCGGCAGCTCCGGATCAGTAGCCGAGCGCTCTAACCACTGAGCCACCGCGGCGGGTTCATTTTTCGTTAATTTTCTTTTTTTCCTCTACATCAAGCAGAAAAATACACGCGCCCTAGCGGCAGTGAACTGTAGTTTTGACTACACTGACCTTTCTGGGATGAGGAACGATCCACGAATTCTCTTGCATACAATGCGATCGTCCTGCCGATGAGTAATCACAAACGATACTTGGTAATTGCTCCCTAAAGGCAATTATGCACACGCGTTGCATCTGCCTGCTGACAGCCAAATCTATACGCATACTGTCGACCATCGCTAATCTTTAGCAAAGCAGTGGGATCCAAGGGTCCACGCGAAGTAGAAAAATCACAAGCTCCACGTTCAGATGCTCCGTTCTCCAGCGGGAAAAGAACACGGAAAAACACAACTCACGCTTAGAGTCCAGAGGAAGAAGCATCAGGTCCCGAAGTTTACAGTATTCGGCGAAGGCAGATTCAAGGTTCACTTCCGCGTCACCCTCTCCACTTGTGAAAAAGTTTTCATCCGTAAACTTCGTTGGCCCATTTTTTTTTTTACGAGAAGGTTCAGCAAAGGCATTATGCACCATGCCTTTTTTGCGTGCTTCGCTTCTTCCAAGAGCTGCCCGCAATATCGCAGCTAGCGTTGAGCTCATTTTGAGAACCATTATTGATTTCTTGTGAGCGCCACCTAAATTTGCCGTACATATTATCACAGATAATTTCAGCGCTGCGTACATAAAAAAATGCGTGAGGCGGTCCAACCTATGAGGCGGACAACTTGACCGCGAAATGCGGCAATTTTTCGGACGCTTTGCGAATAGCAAATGACACGGCGGCTGGCGCCCTCGATCGCGATACGACGTCGCAGGGAGCTCGTTTGGAAGCGCGAGATAACGCGCGGCTGAAGAACTGCGGCCTGCGCGCATCGTGCCGCTCGCGTGCATCGCCGGAGGCACGCGCTGCGAACGCGAACAGCACGCGAACAGCACGCGGCTGAAAACCGACGGAGCGAGAGAGAGAAGCCAGGGAGCGGGCATGCATGCGAAAGTCGAGAAAATAAATAGGAAACGTACTGGCGGCACTTGTTTGCAGGTCGACCGGCTCGAGGCTCCCCGCAGAGAGAACCCGCCGCGTGGGTGCAGTCCGGTTTGGATTGGAACCGAGAGACGACGATTTACGCTGCCTCATTTCCCTGTGCTTGGCCGCAGCTTTGAGGAAAGCTTCGTCGTGGCTGTGATTTCAGTTTAATTTCCGCGTTGTCCTCTGCTAAATTAGCGTGGGTGAGCGCAGACGGTACAGAGGTTTGAAGCAGACTTTTCGTCAGCCTTCCCAACGGTGGCGTGCATGCACACTGCAAACTAGCAGAGCATGTCGAGAAGCTCTTCTGAATGCTTGGCATTTACTGCAGAGCCTTCAGGAGCGGTACTCATGAAATAAACGGCAAGGTGGGCGTTACCTCACCCGAGAATACTCCTACGAGCACATAAACCGAAGGCCAAACCTTTAACTGGCGTGATTTTTGCATCCCTAATTGCACCTTGTAAAAGGCTTCTCTCGGCTAAACCGCTGGCATGCCCATGCTGTAATTTCACACGTGTGGTGGAAATTGAGGGTCCATTTTTTTTCATATCATCATTGAGTGGAGTAACTGTGCGATTAAATCAAAATTATTATTAATCTTCAACGTCTGCGGCTACGAAGAACCACAACAAGGAGGATGCGCAGCAATGGTTCTGGTGGCGCAATCACACTAACATTCGGTAAACGACAAGGGAAGAGAGGTAGTTTACCCAGAGGACGAATCGGGATGAGCCGGAACCATTGCTGTGTGCCGCTCGTTCAGGCTTTCCGCAGCTGCAGACGATGCGGATTTATAATAATTTTGACCCAGTCAGGCAAGTACTCCACTCAAGCATAGTATGAAAAAAACAAAACAAAACAGACCTCCAAATGCCATCAAACGCGTTAAATTGCAGCATTAATATGCGAGCGGCTTAGCCGACGGAAGCTTTTTACACGGTGCAATTAGGGATGCAAAAATCATGCCAGTTAAGGATTTGGCAGGGTGCACATGTATAATAAGGAAAGGAGCTCACGAAGACGTCCAGCTACTCTCAAAAATCTTCGTGGGCATGAACACACTGTCCAGGCATTTCGATGCATTCCCTGAGGCCTCATTTTTCGCCGTCCACTTTCCCTTATTAAATAGCTAGGCCTTATTAAACATGAAATGATTTTCCTTTGTGCCGAAGCTCATGCGAACATTGATGAAGTTCACTGGTCATTTACCGTGGTGAAAAACAAATGACGTTTTGAGAGCGCTACGGCTGCCTTGTTCGAACATCCGAACATTGCTTCCAAACCTCGGCGAAGCCGAATGGAAAACGTTTAATGCATGAAGGGGATCGCATTTAGCTGAATGGGCCTTCATTCCGGAGGACCATCAGCTTTTGCCGCCGCACTTGCCAGATTCACCGGCGAGACGAGCACGACGGAGAAACAGCACACGTAGAAGGAATGCATAGGTTTCTACGGAAGAAGAAGCAGAGTAAGGCGCGCTCATCCGTCAACGATCGCCTTTATGCAGCAGTTGGATCCACCGTTCCGCGCATGTGCCTGAACATTTTTTCCTCCACGAAATCGACCTTTTTGCTCACCTTCGAATTGTATCCGGGGGGCATCGAGTGAAGAAAGCACTCTTTGCGCGCCAATTACTTTTCGTCTCTTCTTTTTTAGCCGTTGAATTTATGTTCATCGAACAAGGAAAATGGTGCGATAGCCAAGCTCAACATCATTTTATTTTGAGCCGCCGCGGTGGCTCAGTGGTCATGGCGCTCAACTGCTGACCCGAAAGTGCGATCGCGGCGTTCGAATTTCGACGGAGGCGAAATTCTAGAGGCCCGTGTACAGTTCGATGTCAGTGAAGATAAGGAGCCCCAGGTAGTTGAAATAGCCGAAGCCCCCCACTGCTGCGTTCCTCCTAGCCTGAGTCGCTTTGGGCCGTTGAACCCCCATGAACCACAAACTATTTCATTTTGGTTTGTTTTTCGGTGGAAAATAAACCTATGTACTTTAAAGCATGTTTGCAGGAGCCAGCGCAAAAATGAGCGGAACACAAGAACAAGGAGCGTCGTCCTCGTTGTTCTTGCTGGGTCGCGCAGACACGACAACGAACCGACTCGCCCAACAACAACAACCCGGAGGACAAACCGAAGTCAGCCGGTATCACTAGGGTTCTAATCAGATGGAAACTACTCTCACCGTAAGCGGAGCATTTGTAAGACCACAAGAACTAAGTACAAATGTCGCCGTGCACTGCATTTAAGATGCTCGGTCGCGGGTCACAGCGGCTGGGCTACACACCTCGACCCACATTGAAAAGACGGCAGCTAGTCTTTCTCCGTAAAGGACGCCACTTGCTTGAACCGAGTAGAGAGGTAATATTAAAATTCAATTTTCTCAGCCACAAATACGTCTTCCGCTGCCTGGATATATATATTCAGAAAGAGGAAAAAAAGAAGAAGATTTTGACTGAGAACAACACTTCGATGGGGTTGTCCTGGGGGTGACTTTAAAGTGCGGTCATCACCTCCAGTGCCTCCGCTTCGAGCGACCATCCATCCGTGCCTCGCCTATACACAAGCTCCCGGCCATTCCAAGAGGAGTATGCAGACTCTGTAACTCGACTCATATTGTATTGGCCATTGTGGTATGTTACGGACCTCCCCCCTTATGTGATGCCCTAACCTAAGGGCCTTTATGGGTGAATAAATGATTATGCTAATGCGAGCCTGAAACTGAAAAAAACCAAATAGGTCTTCAGGCACTGCAGTCTTGGGTGACCAATGCCCCTTGCATGACAAAACACGTTGTTTGCAATGTTCCTTTTATTTTTCCTTTCACTGAGACGTCCAAACCTGGAATGGGTTGAGGGATAAATTTCTTAGTGATTAATTTTCAATAGTGCGCTCAAACCGAAAACCCAAGCGTAAATTCGTTCCGAGGAAAAACGTGTAGTGAAAAGGGCTCGCGTGTACGATTTTAACGACGCATACTTAAAACAATCGCCCCAGTACAGTGGAAGTGAAAACAAAAGTGCTAAGTAAGAAACACCAGCGGGAAGGAACACAGCAGTCACAAGGGAGAACACCGATTTCCTTTTCGGAGGCTAATGCCAGACTGTAATAGGAGACGAGTCTTGGGGATTTCCGTAGAATCCAAGTGATGTTCAAGCCAACCCTGAGTGCAGATATCAAGAGAGAAAAAATCTGTAGTGGCTCAACTTGGCTAAACCTGGAATTCAGCGAAACGCAAGGACGCTTGCTAAGCGTCTGAGGCTCGTCCATGGCAGCTCCGCTACACGGTCGCGACAGCCGTTCTCTATGTACCCATCACACGACCACGTGGCTATGACGTGGTATCACATGATCTTACGAACCCCCCGTCGGATGTCATCACGTGGTTTCACATCACCGCATCGGATGTCCTTAAGGTCAAAGGTCAACCCAAAGGTCACCCAATGTCAAAGGTCAACTAAAGATCATGGGTCAAGCTCAAGGGTTCGACACCATAACTGTACCACATATGGTCCATACACGGCTATCCTTGGTTGGGCTGAAGTTCGTTCAAGGTCGTTGTGCTGCCTACCCGAAGACTGCTTTAACTAGCGTAGTGAAACTTCTCGCTTCAAAGAAAAAAAGAGAAAGGAAAGCGTGGAAACTGTCCCAAGTCGGTCTCTAGAGAAGGGTGGACCAGGAAACGGAGTTTTTTGCTCTATAAGGCGGCTGCTGTACGCGTTTTATAACTGCGAAGGCGAGATAACTCGATAAACTCGTACGACAACAGATAGAGTAGAGAGGAATGAGCGAGTTTGGGGCTGCGTTTAAAGCGCAGACTCAATAATGCTGGTAGCGCGTGGAGACAAAAAAAAAAGGCTGTGATTTAGCTCTGGTTACACCTGGAGTGACGCGATAGCTACAGATTGCCGAGTGGAACTCGCTCAGTCGAATTGCAAAGTGGGTCTTTCGCCGCTCCGTTTGGCTGGGCGTTCCTTCTTCATCTTCATCCGTGAACGTGCATTCACTATCGGCGGCTGGGCGCGCTGCGCCGCCGGCACCTGCTCCGCACCACGTGACCAAGCACGCGACCAGCCACGGAGCTCAAGGGGTGCCACGCTGAAGGCTCGAAATGCTAGCGTAATGTATACCTGTCGGTACAAAAACGCCAGTCGTGCAAAGGCGCAACCGGTCTGGCATCGCACGATGAGCTCGATTAGGCGAAGCAGCGAGATCCGACGTGTTTGAGATTTCTCTTTCCCTTTTTTATTTATTTATTTACGCCCACAGCCTACCTCAGCCCCTTCGATTCGACGCGTCTGAGCGACGCCTTGGGCCATTGAAGCGCAACGCGCCCTTGCCTCATCGTGTGTGTGCGTGCATTCGTTTAAGGTTGAACACGCTACGGATATCATGGGCGGCGCGCTCTCTGTACTACCCGTTCGTGCGTGACTAGCCCGCTAGGTGGAGCTGCAATCAATGCTCCTTCCATCTCAGACTGCAGTTAGTAGCTGCCCCCCCCCCCCCCCCCCCCCAGCAGCTTTAAGGAAGGAACACTTTGTATTAGGAATAAAAAAAAAAGCCTGTCCACTGCGCTACGCAGTCCAAAGAGCTGAGTGGGAGCATGGCGCTAAGTGGCGAGAGATGGTTCATTAGTGACTTGGGCTTCTGGAATGCTGCGCCCCGCAGGCGTACCATGATGTATGTGCCTGTTTATTTTAAAGGACTTCTCACGATGCTCGAGAGGTGGCGGCAGCAGTAGGCCGACCGGGGACGTGCCTTGTATCGGCAGTGCACCTTTCTCTGCCCTTGCGCGGATGCACGAATGCCCCGAGGCGGTCATTATACAGTGTTGTCGTGACGATTGAGGAGGGCGGACTGTGATGCGAGAGGCAGACTGGCCCGAGGCGTTGCTTTCGTGGCACATCTGTTAATTGTTACTTGCGATGGCCCGAAAACCGGCAGGCAAGATGTAGGCGCACTGCACCACCGTTGTTACTTCGTTCGCAGCAGTAAGGAAAAAGCTCACAGCTTTAATTGGTCCAGATCTCACGTTGTATGGAGGAGGGCCGCGCGGACGAGAGAGCGCGTCTCGATGTAAAGCGGCCCAAATGACCTTGATTTCAGAGCAGCGAATTGTTTGTTGCGGAGTGTATATAAATTGCGTAATCTAATTAACCCAGGTCTCGAGATCACCGCCTCTGCAAACGGCTACTCAATGTTCAAGGCTGGCTTAACCCTTTCCTCACAGGTACCATGGATGAGGTTTGCAGCCGAAGTGAAACGAAAAGTAGAGAGCAAACATGATGGTCCGGTTCGTAGAACCATTCAGCAGCAATTCACTGCACAAAGTGGTGGTGGTCAGATAATACTCAAGTTCTCCGTTGCCGTAGTTAAGACCCTCAGCGTTTACGCAATAGTGATTCGTTTCGGTGCTTTATTTTTATCGCTTTTAATTTACGTTTTACTCAGTCTTTTCCTTTCACTTTGGGCATACGGAGTTTGATCTCTGTCGTACTCTATGGTTCAAGGGCAAAACGGCACGCGCAGTTTCCGAAGCCACAACATTAAACGAAGTGCCAACTACAATGAGCACAAATAAACGAACGCCAACTACAATGAGCACAAATAACACCATTTTACGAGGAGCGGGCAGGAGAGGGGGAAATACTCTCAAACACGTGCGCTGCGCGACACCCCACTGTTGCCATCCTCCCCTGGACTGATAATCGGGCGCGCGGAGCAACGTTCGGCTGGTTAGGGCCCTGTCACACTAGCCCGACACGCCGCCGACGCCGACACGACAAAGACACCAAAGATCGGCCAACCTTGTCTGTGGCAGACCGAGCTGTCACACTAGGCCGACTACGACACCAACGCGGCCGACGACCGGATGTCTTCGTAGTGTGACGAGCTTTGACGACCGCGACGCCGACAAAACCAGTCTGCCGACCGTGTCGTCGCGAGAAGCGCGTGTTTGCCTCTGTACAAAAAAAGCTGCAATGTTGTACGGAAAGCCAACGTCCTCTAGACATCAATGTTTTATTGCTGGTTGCGGCAATAGTCGACGGAAGTAAAAAAAAAAAGCCGCAAGTATGCACGCGCACCATGTTATGCAAAGTCTCAGCGTGTCTGCGATGTCTGTTTCTTCACCGCTTTCCCGCCGGCCCTGAGTTGCATTGCTAGTGGCGAACAGAAAATACTTGCGCCAACAACAAGCCTACGCATCAGCGCATTTTGTGAATGAAATGCAGACAGAAGCAAACCCATTGCCCGTGCTTAATATCGGGCACGGAACGAAGCACAGCGCCTGGTTTGCCAAACTATACCCTGTACATGATTTTAAGAGATCAAGCTTTTGGATGGTCTTGGCAAAGCTGTTTTAATTCAGCAGTACACGATGTGAGGACTTCGCAAATGTGGCCACAACTTCGTTTCACCATCTCACATGTTCACGAATGTCGGGATCGTGTGGGAATCGACACCTGAAAATACAAAACAAAAAAAGCATGCTGTTATTACAAAAATACTAATTTCATTTGAAAAATGGCATGAATGATAGCGGCGACACGAACTTTTACCCAACTGCAAAGTGAGCATTCAAAAATGCAGCCACGGCAACGTAAGAAGAACATACGGCATGCGCGGAAGGGAAAACTCTGCCATGCATTGCAATGAATCCTTCGACTGAAATCACATCGAATGCACTGCAAGAAAATCCACTATGTATGGCAGTGCCAGAGATCAGACAAAGGCAACGACTTGAGCGGTGCCCCTACCAGACTGAGATTGGAATTCTCAACACAGGTGCGGCTATTTGGCCTGTCAGTAAGCGTTAATAACGTTCCATTAGCGTACCAACCTTTCAGTCCGTGTAATTACACATTTTCTGGTATTTGTGGACCAGTGAGTACTGGCGGGAGCAGAGCAGGCAAGAATGCGTGTTGCTTTCAGTGAACTGGCATGTAACGCTCGTAGTATGAACAGCTCTACGCGAACGGCAGGAGGGGGCGAATTTCAATTTTATCGCGCGTATCGCCGCAAACAAACACTGCAATGATCAGACGCGGATTCGTTTCGGTCACAGAGCTCGCTGTTGTCTTCCGAATGTTCAGTTTGTGAACAGAGTACTCTGTCGTAAGCTCTGCATCTAAATTGTCCCAATCGCCATGTCCAAGCAGGCAGCGCAAGCGTTGATTAGAAACTGTACTCTACGAAAAACGAGATATTCGATTGATCTATAATAATAATAATAATTGGTTTTTTTGGGGAAAGGAAACGGCGCAGTATCTGTCTCATATATCGTTGTACACCTGAACCGCGCCGTTAGGAAAGGGATAAGGGAGGGAGTGAAAGAAGGAAGGAAGAAGGAGGTGCCGTAGTGGAGGGCTACGGAATAATTTCGACCACCTGGGGATCTTTAACGTGCACTGACATCGCACAGCACACGGGCGCCTTAGCGTTTTTCCTCCATAAAAACGCAGCCGCCGCGGTCGGGTTCGAACCCGGAAACTCCGGATCAGTAGTCGAGCGCACTAACCACTGAGCCACCGCGGCGGGTCGATTGATCTATGCGATCTTGAGTTTCAGCACATTTCGCTTTCGTTTCTCGAACATGCAACACTGTGCAACGTTTGCCCTACAGGCACAGGCAACCGGCGACAAAAACTACACGCGTGAACTGCGAGCATGGCACTCACCGATGCTGATCGTTCGCTCCGTCGAAGCATGGTCGCTTGCTCCCACTGGTTGTTGCAGGCGCTAATGGCACAGCACACACGAGGATTAACACGAGGTGAACCCCCCCGAACCATTTGTAGGCTTGGCAGGAATAAAACGGGCGGATGACACTGCCAGAAACCACAAGCTGCTTCGTCTGCAGCCCACGGGCTGCAGATTATCAGTCCATGACGGCGTCGGCGGTAGGCGGCGCTCGGGTAAAACAAACATGGCGGCGCCCAGGTATCGAAACTAAAATCGTGTTATGCTTCAGTGCCGCATTTCTGCCACAACGTTGTCAATGTCAACGCATGCAGCGCACATGTTGTTGCGACTGCGGGAAGAATGAAAAGGAAAGTGGACGCGCCTGCCCACTGGCTCAAGCTGAGCCGCAATCGCTGCCACGTGCAGACAGTAGGAGAGAGAAAAGAAATAGAAGAGTTAACTGCTGGGCTACTTGGTGATCCTGCAGACTAGAAATATTTTTGCGCCAAAATAAGACAACGAGTCGTCGTCTTTCTTGTGTGTCTTGTTTCGGCGCAGAAATATACTTAGGATGAGAGAAAAGAGTTGCGAGAGGAAAGACTGAAAGAAAGGACGCGCGTCGCAACAACCGCGTCATCTGAAGCGACGGTTCTACCCCCTACTTTCCTTTCCTCTGTCTCCAAATTTCCTGTGTACGCCCTGTTAGCGCACGCTTTTTAATAGAGATGTACCAACTAGCCCGTCAGAAAGTTCTTCTACCCCCGTTGGCAATGAGCCCTCGCCACATGTGTGAGAGCTCCAGCCCCGTAATAAAGCCAGGAAGTCACTCCCTCCCAGCGCACATGTGTCACTACCGCCGCGTAGCTTAAAGCGCCACTGAAGTGTCCACTGTCCCAGGGGCCAGTTTTGAGAATTTGCTTTAGAAGCTCCCGCTCTTTATGGATTTTGGCACAGCTGCGGCTCGGCGACGTCACGTGATTATGAAACACACGCCGAACAAACTACGGAAAGTAGTAGTAAAGCTTTCGCTTTGAAGCAGTCAAGGGACAGAACCAACCTGAAAGCATCAAATGGTGGGCATCAGCCGTGGTGCATCACCAGCCGCGCAACTGCCAAAGTGTCGGTAGACACATTGATCCGGGCCCTGGAAAACTAATCCAGGGGGCGTTCGCCGTTTCCCGCTTTCCACGATAACAAAAACTGAGTAGAAGTCTTTCGGTGACACGGGCCACCCGCGTCGATGACATGGTGGAAAGTATCAAATAGTAGGCGCCAGTCGTCGTACATCACGAGCCGCCGCAACTGGAAAAATGTTCCAAGCATTGTTCGAACATCTCATGTGACTATGGCATTTGTTATGCTTTATTGTTTTGTACGCCCCCCCCCCCCCCCCCTATACAGCCTTGGTGACGCTGCAGGCATCTTCGAATAAATAAATAAAGTAAAAAAAATTCTGGAAATATTCTCGGAGCACATACGGGCTTCCACGTACCAAGTGTAGCACAATGCGCTGCGCTCACGACTGCTTTATCGAAGACGAGAGGTAAGCATAATGAACATTTGCCAACCTATGTTGAGAGGCGTCCCAATTCGTCTTTCTCTCGTTTCTTGAGCTGGCGTTCGCTAGTTTAAAATGCGCCCAGTAAACGAGCTCCATGCAACACTGTATCTTATTTCTAAAGCACATCTCGTGTACTTCCGCGGGACCGATAGCTGACGCCCCGATCGGAGACAAAGAAAATTTTTTTTTTTCTGCCCTCATCCATCAATCACCGCGTTTCCGGGTAAAACTTATGCCTCTCGTAGAAGACGCAGGCACAATCCGTCAGGCGTATCGTACAGTGGGCTATATTTCACCTTGTGCCATTCCGTGCGTGAGAATAACGTTTCTCTCTCGCCACGAAGACCAAGTTTCGGGCGAATGCCTAAATTGAGTGCCGAGTGCGGTTTGCTAAAGCCGGAACGAGATTCTTTTGGAAGCGAGGCTAAGGCCGAAATTCCAGCCAGGCAGCAAACAAAGAAAGACGCACCTCGATTCGCTCCGACACACGCATTCGCTGCTTTGTCCCTGTGGCAGTGGCTTCTCACAGGCGTTAATCCATCATAATGCTCGACGAACGCGCTAAGGAGTGAAACTGGCGGTTGATTGATTCCGAGACGAGTGGAATTACCTGTCACACCATTGTTGAGAGGCTACTGTTGCTGAGCTGAGCTCCGTCGACTCACCGCCCCCACCGTTCGAGCAACGTTACAGAGCACCGCGTTCGGGCATCGATTAGTTTCTTGAGGCGGAGGAGTAATCAGAAACGGTTGCAGGCAAATATTTCCTACGCGACAATCTTCGTGTATTGAACGTCGTCGTTGATTGCGAGGAGGACCTTGCGCAGTTGCTACAGCTGCATTGGCCGCAGTTTCCTCTGCAGTTGCCGCATTTACTTGTGCAGTTGCAGCAGCTTCTTGTATAGCGGCTGCAGTAGTGCAGTGCAGCGTACAGCGGTAAAGGGGTGTTTCTATAGGGACTAAACGCACCTCCGTTTCAGCATTCCGAAAGCCAACTGGCCTAACTGAAACTGCAACCAAAAGAGTAAGCGAACGCTGAAGTCTATCAGTGCCCATCTCTGTGCACACACCTTCTGTAATGCTTACAAATGCAAGCAGTCACCGAAAGCTGACTAATCTATCCGAAGCGGTAAGAGAAAGTCTAATGTACATATTGTAATATAGCCGGCTGACGCGGGCCCAGTGCAAGCAACTACCGAAGAGGAGAAAGACGGTTGTGATATTTCTTCAAAATCTTGTTGTTGTTGCCTTGGTGATAAGGCACATACCCACGACGGGGGATTGGCCAGGGTTCAGTGGGGTGACCCCATAGAATAGGGTAAACTGGCGTCAAGCTAATGATCTTGCCTTGGGTGAAATTTCACAGTAATTTAAAAGAAAAGTATGAAACAAAATATTGGGAGAGAATATCTGAGAATTAAATAATTAAATATATGAAAATACCCAAACGCTCTTTTCAATACGGCAATTTTGGAAACAATTAGCAAGGGAATCTGCCGGTAGCTGTTATATTATTGTGGAGGTTTTCGCAAACTTGATGCATTGCAAAACCCCTGGCGCTCGCGCCGAAAGAGACGAGGAGGGGAACCGACAAAGTGAGACCCAAGTTTGTAATGGGAATTTCAAAGTGTGCTGTCCTCTGATGTGCAAACCTCCGACAAGAGAGTAGGAAATGCTCCGATGTCTCGACTTCACCACAAGCCGGACAAAGGCTTCTGGGACTCAACCTGCATCTACATAAGTAAATATTTAAACGGGGAATACTGCACCGCATGAGTGTCATCGCTACCTCACACAGCCGGGTTTTACACGCACGAGCCTCCCATGAGTGCATGAGATGTTGGTAGCCAACAGTAGAGAGTAAGGGATCGTTGCACGTGGCGGTTATAAACTGAAAACGCTGAAATCAAGTCATACCGAAAAGAACAAGATTAGGGACGCTGCTGGCAACAGGTGCATTTAGAGCTGATTTTGCCAAAAAGTCTGCTGCTCCATTTTGTAAAATACCGCAGTGGCCTGGTATCCAAACGAAGCGCACTTCTTTCACCCATCCAGGAATAAAAAAATTTAGTGAGCGTCTCATAAAAGTGTTTCGTGTGGACTCCGGCGCCAACAAAACAGAGAGACAATCTGAGACGAATATCACCTGAGAAACAGTTGTGGGAATTTTCAAAGCGGCCAGCCCAAGAGCCATAAACTCTGCTAGAAATATAGTTGTCTAATCCGGGACTCTAACCGAAAAGCTCCGAGAGAGACCCTGAAAAAATACCAACCGCTGCCTTCCGACAGCCCCAGACGCATCTGTAGCAATCACAGTATGTTGAGGGAAATGGCCAAGGTGATCAAAGTTAATGTCCTTGCAGGTAGATGCTTGGCATTAGGTGGGAAAATATAATCAAAAGCAATATCCACAGGGGACGCTTCCCAACCAACTCTGCATACAAAACTGAGACCCACACCAATGTTGGATAAAAGGTTCTGAGTAAAAACAACTTGAGGGAGGCGGAACCTTGGCCAATGGGGAGTGAGAAAGAGGGCTGGCTGCGAGACGAAAATAGGCATAGCTACACCAGGAGCCGACTCAAATGCCAGAAAAACAGTCCTGACCGTTAAAAGGTGAAAACGGGAGTTAAGGTCGGGAATACGAGCCTCTAGGTACAGAAATGCGGTGGGAACTGATTGAGGGAGACCTAGGCAGAGGCGCAGTGCGCGCCTTTCTAACAGCAGCAACGGATGAAGCTTATGTTTAGGGGAGTCAGAAAAAGGTATGCAGCCAAATTCCAAAATGGGTCTGACACAGGCTTTGTAGAGAAGTACAAGCGTGTCCCGGCGCATGCCAAATTTTCTATTAGTCGTAGTAGCCTACCTAGTGCACGCTCACCTTTTCAACGTTAGTCTTCATGTGGGGCCGCCGATCCATACTGGAATCATAAATGACGCCTAGACACCTTAATGATTCCGCCTGAGGTACGCTGTCCGAGCGATAGTGTAGCGATATATACAGAGGCATGTTGGTTTCAAAAATTAGCACGGCGCTTTTGTGCACATTTAATACCAAATTTAATGTACCCAGCCAAACCTCGAGCGCATTGAGGTAATTCTGGAGAGAACGATATAGGGCACGAATGTCTGCTGCAGAAGCAAAAATGGCTATGTCGTCTGCATTACATATACTGTAACATCGGGGTGTACTGGAATGTCGCACATCAGCAGACTGAATAGAAGTGGCGAAAGTACAGAACCTTGTGGCACGCCTCTGGTCAGGACATAGGTGCTTGAGGTGAAGGAACCGTCAGAGCAAAAGAACTGCTGTCCTGTTAAAAATTCGCGGATACATGCATAAATGTACTACGGTGGGTGTAATTATGCAAATTTAGAGAGAAGGATCGAATATTCAACACTGTCGTACGCTTTAGGAATGTCAAGCGTCACTAATGCTGATACTTCATTCTTGCGCATAGCAAGGCGGACTCTGCTCTCTAAATCGACATGGGCAGACCAAATGGAGCATCCGCGGCGAAAGCCAATCTGGGCAGAGCTCAATGCGTTGACTTCTGAAACATGCCCTTATAGGTGGCTGTGCACAATTCTTTCTATGAGCTTTACCAAATTGGATGTTAGAGCTATCGGCCGAATGTTATGAATATGGAAGCCTTTCTTTTTATCTTTTACGAGCAATATTATTTTCGCCACCTTCCAGGAGTGCGGCAACCATGCACTTTCCAATGATGTATTGACCAGGTCGAGGAGGTTCTGAGTGAAGTCTTGCACTAAGGTTTTCAACATACCGACCGTAACAATATCCCAACCCGGAGCTGAGGACTGCGTTAAAGAAACTGCGGTTGTTAACTCTGATTTGTCAACCACAACATAGTCTGAGCAGGGGCAGGGGGCGAACAGATGGACTCTACGCTGCTCCTGAAAACGTGAAGCAAGCCCTTGAGAAATTCGCTCTAACTCATCTTTCGCCTCATGTGGAGAGAGCACAACCGAGCTGGTTAACTGCATGGCTGAGGAGTTCACATTCCGTTCCATAAAACGATACAAAGCCTTCCTATATTTTGGGTTTGACAAATATGAGTTCAAATTTTGATTGTAGTAATCCTTTAATTGCCTTTGCTATGGTTCGTTTAAACGAGGCCGAGAAAAATTTGTAGTTGATCCAGTTTGCCGGGCTCTGATTATGCGAAAGGGTCCTCCACGCTGCTTTCCTATGACGGAAAGCTGTCTCACACGCGTCATTCCACCATGGGGATGGCGATTTATTGCAAATAGCAGAACGCACAGTGAACTGGGAGCTCTCCGTAGCCTTCAAAATTGAAGAAAACGCTCGCTGAGCCCTGTCGGTCCTACATGAACAAGGATGAGATGTAAGGGAGGCGCGCAAAGATGATTTGTAGGCTGCAAGATTAATTTTCGGGCAGAACCATGATCTCGGAGGGGGCTCAGCAATATGGTGAAAGTAATTGGCAGGTGGTCCGACTAGATGTGCCGCAGTCAATTGTGGACCATGCCCCTATACCTACTCCTCGTGCTGCCAAGGACAAATCGAGAACTGAGCGAGAGTGTCTGCGGATGAAGGTTATGGCCCGAGAATTGCAACACCGCACATCATTTGCTCACATTCACGGCCATAACCTATGTCCACGTGAATGAATCAGTATAGGAACCCAAGACGACGTGATGTGAGTTGAAGTCGCCTGCAATGATTATCCTGCTAGAGTTTGCAAGTAAGCTGTCTAGGTGGTCTGTTCTGCATACTCCATTTGGCAAATAGACGTTTGCGACTGTGACAGTGGCGCAGTGCGGCAAAGTGAGACCTATAGCTAGAAGCTCGCAATCAGAATCCATTACTTCTTTAGTTATTAATGCCCGGTGACACAATTTTGACGAAAGCAGGGTCACCAACCCGCCGCCCCTACCATTTATGCGGTCCGAAAGGGAAACACGAAACCTGATTAAAGAAAATGACTTCACAGGGGAGAGCCAAATTTCTTACAAGCGCACAATATCTGGGTAATTAGAAGATAGAAGAATTTTTAAGTCAGGAAGAGAAGATGCAATAGAGCGGCAATTACATTGGAGGACCTTTACACACGCCATGATGCCCATTCGAGAATAGAGGCTGAAACAGCCTCTTGTAGCATATCTGACTTGGAAGACACTCTAGAGGGCCCTTTTTTGTCTTGAGCTGGGGAACGGAGGACTTAGAAGGAGAGGCAGAAGCACGGCGCTTCTGCGTAGGACAAGCCATTTCTACATCATTAGTGCAAACAGTGTTGCGAGCAAGACTTACAGGGACGCTGTCGAAAGGCGGCACGTGAGACGGCACCTTGGGTGATGACGTGGCTTCAAAATCCGTGATTTTAATTTTCTTTCATATTCCTCTATATTTATGAGCCGCTTGAGGTCTGCACCAAACCCTGGCCAGTCCGCCATCGTGGGTATGTGCCATCGTTTTTGAGGCAACAACAACCGCTTTAGAGGCGAGCAAGCGAAGAGGCAAGCGGCCGGTTAAGTATTGGGTGAATGGTCCTGTTTTTGTTTTCCCCCTGCGCCTTTTGGCTGGTGCGGATAACGCACGCGGTGAGTTCGTAAATCCGAGCTAATGTCTACCCAGTCTCCCGGCCAGGAGAGCTCCCCTTGCATTCCTGTGGCGCTAGTGCCAAAGGATGGTGGTGCCACCAAAATGAGCAACCCGGGGACTGTTCGAGCTGCTCTCGAGGCAGGCACTTCCTTCTATGAGGCAATTACTGAGGTAAGGCAGTCCGGACGCGGCGGGATTCTGTGCCGTTCAACAGACATCTCCTGCGTAAAGGATGCCCTAAACTGCTCTCCTTTTGGGCCTCACCGGAAAACAGCACGCTTACACGGACAGAGAAAGAAGACACGCACAAACCCAGCGCTGACTTACAACTGCAGGTTTATTACATGGCTCGCAATAAATACCGGAAAGGAAAACAAAAACCAAAGAAAGGCGAGGAAGATTTCCTTCCGTCACATTCATGTCACCATGGTTATTCAAGATGTTCATTCTCTTTTCTTGTCAATGCCATCGATAGTGTGCTAACGCATGACGCACCTTTCCGATCTATGATGAATGCTTCGTACAGCTCGCGCTTGTGCTGATGATTATACCACCTCAAAATCTGGCTTTGTCCAAGGTTAGGAGTGCATTGACAGGCAGAGAAGTGTTTTGCCAGCGTGCTGCCGTATCCCGTGCGGATGTTATTGGCGTGCTCTTGTAAACGGTCGTTTATGCAGCGTCCACTTTGACCCACATACGACGCTCCGCATGACAGCGGTATCTCGTAGATTACCTCCGTGTCACAGGTGGTGAACATTTTTTCATGCTTCTTACTGCACCGTGCTGGTTTTGGGGCATCTTCGTTCACCATTCTGCAAAGCAAATTGCGCTTTCTTGGTGCTGTTGGGATCAGATTCACTCCAGCACGCCCTCTTCTTCAGCGAGCGGCTGATCCCGTGCAGATACGGCATAACAGCCATCTCCTCTGTTTCTTTCCGTGGCTTCTTCGGGAGGTTAGATTGGCGATCTTTCAGGAGCTTGAAGCCGATCCCTGAAATCCCTGTCTGGGTCTCTTTCGGTAAGCAGCGTCATTCATTCTCATCTGGCCTGCACAAAAGGACTGTTCCGCGGTGTAGACTCTTGCTTGCCTCCAGCTGAGACCCTCGACTTTGAGCGACCGTGTAAGCGCACTGTTTTTCGGTGAGACCCCCAAAAAATGAGCAGTTTAGGAGATCCTTTAGCCAGGAGATATCTGTTGAACGGCACAGAAGATATAGTGCGTCAGCGCTCTGTACTATCTTCTTCATCTTCCTGGTTTTGTGTTCGCGTTGCTGATACATATATTCTTGCGTCAGCGGTTAATTCTGCTGAAGAACGTAAATCAAAAGGGGTATGTTTGGCTATTGAGGAATGCCGTAAGAAGTCCGAATTTCTGGTACGTACATCGAAAGGAAATATTTCAACTAGATAATGGAATGCAGACTGTTCGCGGGATTACAGACGCAGAAATGCTGCATGGAAGGAGCTCCTCTACAATCAGTGCCCGAAAAATTGCCACGATGATATGTTTAATGCAGCTCTTTTTAAAGGCATAATCCCAGGAGCGAAAGACCGTTATGATTCTGAGCATTTCGATTTCCTATCGAAATCAGAAAACTAACGCGCACTTTTCGGATTTTTTAGATCCCGGAAAAAGATACCGGCTTCAGGAAATGTATCCTCATGTGTTTTGACTCCACAAGAAGCAATCGAAACTATTGCCAAACGATTAGAATTGCCACCGTTTCTCGTCTGTACTTGCTTTGCGCTCCGTGTTTGTAGCGTCAGTGGATCAGATTCACCATGTCCCCCAGATTACCCTTTCAGAGCATTCCCCGATAGCGATGAGGTTACCACCTGCTGCTCCTGGCCTTGATAGGGCAAGATAAAAAAATTAAAGAATGATTCACGCATGCGAAATTAAATGAAGAGCGTTAGCTAAGTCATTTTCACCTTTGCTTTCGACTATGCTTCACATTATTATTAACGATGATTGTTAACGTGCACCTTCGTTATATCTGAGGCTCAAATTTGTAATATCCGAATTTCACTCCCAGGTCCCAAATTCCACGATTCGTTTGGTACCATCCGCATCTCTCTGCGACCAATGGTTCGCCCAGCACGGCCTTCCGAAGGTCGCCCCCATTACGGTTTCGAGAACCAAAGGTCAATCAAAATAGCCGATTGGGCGAGTTGGTGGGGCATGATTGAAATGACTAGCGCAGAAACAAACGAAAACACGAGAAGTCAGTGTCGTCAGCGTTTTTTCTTCTCGTCTCTTCGTCTGTTTCCGCGCTGGTTATTTCGGACCAAAGGTCGTCGGTACGGATCCCTCACACGCATTAGGTTTCAACTCGACTAACAACTTTGTGGGAGGAATTGCGGCGATCCGTTTTCCCCTACTCCGAACACTCTGCCCCAAACGTGTGGGCCGCAATTTTGTAAATAATGGCGACCCCAAGCGGCACCAGTCTCGGCACCCGGCACCCCCAGAAATTCTAGAACGTGCCCATCGCTGTACTGCAGAGGAACGTGGTGGATTTTACCAACTTTTCTTGTGTATGAGTCGGAAATGGAAAGATTGACACCTAATCCAGCCAGTTCAGATAGCAAAAGCAGACGCTTAGCTAATGCTAAGCAATTAACACATAGACAGAAGCTGCCATCTCTACCTTGAATGGCGTAACCTTCTCGTTTGCGACAGAAACAATTTCTGACGAAACTTTGTTTGGGTTCACTTGCCAAAGGCTTCGGCCCTCGTTGAGGCGGACGGAACACTACAAGAATCCCTTCCAGTCACGTTTTCTTGCAGGAGACAAGCGTAAACGCGGCTTCATCCCACTCGATACCCTCCCTCTGCACATCGTGTAAAGTGCTCTCATTATAACTGGCAATTTCCTGAAAGCGAGGTTTTTGTTCTCCACTTCCTCTTCTTCATCCTCTGCTGGAGGATGCGTTGTTATAGCTCCGGCTCCGTCGAGCACCAGTAATGGTGGCTTCAGGATGTTGTTCAGAATATGATCGCCAGCCGGCACTTGACTGCCTCCAGGGATGGCGTTCATTATGGCCAGGATATCTCTCGAAGCATCATTCCGGGGATACTGAGGGGTTGCGGCTTGGTCTCCAACCACCGGGGTGGCTGCGCACGCGCGAAATCAAAACGAGCACACTCCGTACCTTGCACTCGACGTACAGGAATCCCGCTGGAACTGTTGCTGGCCACACGAGGACCGGGGGCTCACGAAACGGCGGTCAGACACAAAATGGGAAAAATGGCTGTGGTTTAGCTCTGGTTAACCCTAGTTGAATTGCGAAAGCTTCCTTTCCTCGGCACGTCGTCTACACAGCGCCTCATTCCGACGCTTTCGAGAACTCAAACCGGTCTCTTCCGAAGTTGAAGAGTCACTCCGGGACGTGGCACGACTTCTTCTAGCCGCATCTTCGTAACGACGCTTCTCGAGTCGTGCGGCGCGTTCTTTGGCGTCTCGTGAGCGCGTTCTCTTCATCGCTTCGTTCTGTCGTTGTTGCGTCTCTTTCGCGCTTTCCATAAAAATAAAAGATAGACAAATAGGAGGAGGGAAAGGCAGGGATGTTAACCAGAAAGGGGTTCCGGTTGGCTACCCTGCACTGGGGAAGAGGGATTAGGGGACTAAAAGGAGGGAGAGAGAAGGAAAAAAAGGCATAACACACACACACACACACACACACACACACACACACACACACACACACACACACACACACACACACACACACACACACACACACACACACACACACACACACACACACACACACACACACACACACACACACACACACACACACACACACACACACACACACACACACACAACGCTGTCACAATTTGTCACTCAATCCAGTCGCTCTCAAGTAGGCAAAGAGTGCCTTGTATGCCTTGAGGGCAGTCGACTGTTGTGGCCACGGACCGAGGATCTTTTGCTCTGTTAATGGGCGAGGATCGAGGCGGTCCAGGGCACAACACAGTGCATGTCTTGCACTCGCAAATGCAGGGCACTCACAGAGAAGACGAGCGATGGTCTCCTCACAACCACAGCTCTCACAGGCAGGGCTGTCGGCCATCCCCATCCGGAAAGCATAGTAATTGGTAAATGCAACACCGATCTATAAACGGCATAACAGTGTTGCGTCGCGACGTTCTAAGTTACGTGGAAGACGAAGGCGCAGTTCAGGGTCCAGTGCCTTGAGGCGGAGGTTGCAAAACTCTCCCGTGTTCCACGCTGAAAGCGTGAGCTCCAGCGCCAAAGGGCGAAGCCCACACGCAGCGTCAGGTCCCCATATTGGGATCCTCACTGGAAGTCCGTCGTTGTGAGCAGAACGCGCAGCCGCATCGGCCTGGTGATTACCGTTAATACCACAGTGTCCTGGCAGCCACTGAAAAATGATGTCACGGCCTTTGGAAACGGTGCCGTGGTACAGTAGACGGATCTCAGCAACAAGTTGCTCCTGCGACCCGAGGCGTAGCGCAGCTTGCAGGGCTTGAAGGGCTTAACGACTACAATACGCTGAGGCGAAGCGCATATATACATCCCCCCCCCCCCCCCCCCCCCCCGCGAGGCGAGACCTTCTCTCCCTACACCCCAGCGGAGCACATCTGGTGGAGCGAGCTGCGTCGACGGCGGAGCCATCTGTTGGAGCGCGGCTGCGGCATTGCTAGGCAACGGCGACTCAAGGTCGGCCACGGCATACGACATACGGCGCGACGAGCCGAAATGGCTCGCTGGCTGGCGTAGTAAAGCTTTCGCTTTAAAAAAAGAAAAAGGACGGAGCGCAGCGGAACAGCGACCGAAGAGGAGCACCTTTTCTTCTTGCGCGTTGGACTTATGTGGCCCGGGCCAGCAAGCTTTATATTAAGTCCCACCACCGCAAAAAACAAACGCGGTGTTCGCTACTGACAACGAACGCATGGCGATAGTTGCTGAATGTCCAGGAAACTTGGGCATTCTGTGCACACAGGTGGTCCCACATTACACGTTCGTCGAAATGCAGCCGCAGCTGCAGGATCGAACCCGCAACCTTGGGCTAAGCACCGCTGCGGAGGGCATAACATCCTCAAGTTTTTGCAAAATCATCTCACTCAACTAGGGCTGCCGTTTACTCTTCCCGTACTCCTCTCCTTCGGTGCAACCGTCAAAGGGCATGGCCTTAGGCAGGTGTGTGAGCTTCTTTACAGGTACAATCATAGAAGTTTGCGGGACGCAGATTCGCGGAAAAATATTTCCGCGTTGCCCTGTAAGCCATTCAGACGGTATTCTACCAGATGAAACACGCATGCCTCCTCACGCTTCTATGCTTTTCATTGACCTGTTGTGCCTAACCGCTCCGCAATAAATATTTTCCCGCGAATCTGCATCCCTCTCGTCCATGACTGCACATCATCGAAACCGGGAGATTTTTGTGTTAATTTTTCGTTGCCTTTACTTTTCTTTAAAATTATTTTATTTCTGGGTATTCTTTTAAAATATTTCTATTTCCGCTTCGTTTCCTCGATATGCGTTCAGATTTCCTCAATATCTCTGAACATTCGTTATTTGTATTCATAGATAGGTGGTGTCCAAAATACATCGGACATTGCGCCACGGCTGAGCTTTGTCACGTGAATTTGGACTTCCGGGTCCTTTCTGCGGTTCCGTTCGCGTAGGCATTACTTGCAGACGTGCGGTTTCGACATTTCTTTCCTTAATACTAACGCTCACATCGCTGAAAAAAGGGTGTTGTGCGCTGCCTCAAACTGCAGCAACTTCAAAGCAACGCAATGCAACATGTTCCGAGTTCAAATGTTCACATGTTCCAAATTCAAGCTTGTCAACTCAGCATTTAAAGCAAAGCGCTGTACACACGCATCTCGCCGAACGACCCAGAAGTCGGAGTACCCAGCACGCCTTGCGGCTCGTTCAGATTGGACACCACCTATTCCTCTATTTATATTTATCAGTCGCTTGAGATAAACCTGGATGAATTTTCTCCTGTTTGGATCTGCGCCAAACCCTGGCGAATCCCCCACCGTGGGTATGTGCTATCGCTTTTCAGGCAACAAAAACAACATTCTCAGTTTTAAACCACTAAGGATGTCTACGGAGAAGACGACTCCTATCGTCAAGAAAGAAATAAATAACAAATGGCGAGTTCATAGTTTTTGAGGACCTGCAATTCTTGTCGGCGCAAGCGGCTACCCAAGTTTTATTATCTTTTTTTACGCGTCCTTCATTTCGCGCCTTTCAAGCTCGCCGCGCTGATATAAAAAAATGATGAATAGCCGGCGGCACCCTGATTAATTTATCCCAACAAGTTCGTGAAGCCGCGAGCGAGTAGGGCTGGGACAACTGCCGTTTTAAGATTCACAGGATGCACACAGAGCAGAGCGCGGCTCGCCTCCAGTCTTTTCCATAGCTCCATCTTCTCCAAAGATGTCGACCAACGAGACGAAACAGTCGCCATTTTATTAAATAACGAGCCCATCAAGAGCCGCACCCGCGTGAAAACTCGACTTTCCTTTGGCAACTTGTTCTTGCATCGTTCACACGGTTCCCGCATGCTCAATTAATTCACCGAGATGCGAGTCTATTTCTTCAGTTTCGTTCCGCGACGCGCGCGCAATTATTGCACAGCTGCAATGCATGACTGCGCACGATGCTGCCAAGCTGGAACCATGAATGATGTTTTCTGACTTCCACATAATCGCCGAGGCCTTCTGGCTAGCGTCTGAAGAAATGGCGAGGCTTAACGATCGATCATGCAGAATCCTATACGGCCAGGATAGCCCGTCTTTAATCGAACGCTGAAACGCTGTGTGGGTTGCGGCTGGGGCGACGACGGCTGTTTGGACAGCCAGACTGTCGCTTGCGCTTAAAACGCCAGGCGACAGCTTCATGTAGCGTTGTACTTTATTTCATTTCTACCGAGATAGTTGTATACAAGTCTATTTGATCATGGTAGATTAAGGAGGTGTAATCCCGTTCTCTTAGCGGTACAGCCACGAAGATAGACAATCACGCAGACAGACAGAGCAACTACGACAAACAGACAATCACGCAGACACAAATAATCACGAAGACACAGACAGACAATCACGAAGACATAAACAGACAGACAGACACAGTGGCGCACACAGACAGACAGAAACGCACATAGACAGACAGTCACACACACAGACATATAGTGCCGAAAACAGACAGACGCAGTCACGCACACAGACAGACAGAGCCACGCACAGAGAGACATTGACGCACACATACGGACAGTCACAGCCACGCACATAGACAGACAGTGACGAAAACACAGTCACGCACACAGACAGACCGATGGTGACGCACACAGACAGTCACAGCAACGCACAGACAGTGATGCACAAAAATAGACAGACACAGTCATGCACACATAGAAAAACAGTGACGCACAAAAATACACAGTCACCCAGACCGACAGACACAGTCACGCACACATACAAACAAACAGTGACGCACACAGACACTCTCACGCCCACAGAGAGTGACGCACAGAGACCGCCGGACAGTCACGCACACCGACAGACAGTGACGCACTCAGTCACACATACAGACAGACAGTGACGCACACAGACACACTCACGCACACAGTGACGCACACCGACAGGCAGTGACCCACTCAGACAGACACGCTCACGCACACAGACAGTGACGCACAACGACCGACAGACAGTGATGCACACCGAGAGACAGTGACTCACACAGACAGACACAATCACGCACACCTACAGAGAGCCACGCACGCAGACAGAGACAGTGACGCACACCGACAGACAGTGACGCACTCAGTCAAACACACAGAGAGACAGTGACACACTTTGACAGACAGTGACGCACACAGACACACAGACGGTGACGAACACAGACAGACACCGTCGCGCACACCGACAGACAGTGACGCACTCAGTCACACACACACAGAGACATGACGCACACAGACAGTCACGCACAGACAGACAGTGACACACACAGGCACACATTCACGCACACCGACAGACAGTGACGCAATCTGACAGTCACACAGAGACATTGACTCACACAGACAGACAGACAGACAGACAGACGGTGACGCACAGAGACAGTGATGCACACATACCGACAGACACGTCACGCACAACGACAGACGGTGACACACTCAGACAGTGACGCACACAGACAGACAAACTCACACACAAAGACAGTGACGAACACAGACCGACAGACAGTCACGCACGCAGACAGACAGTCACGCACACCGACACACAGTGACGCACTCAGTCACACACACACACAAAGAGACAGTGACGCACAGACAGACAGTGACGCACAGACACACATTCACGCACACGGACAGACAGTGACGCACTCACAGGTGCACACAAAGAGGCAGTGACTCACACAGACAGCAGTCACACAGACAGTGACGCACACAGAGAGTGATGCACACAGACCGACAGACGTCACGCACAACGACAGTGACACACTCAGACAGACACACACACTCACGCACAAAGACAGTGACGAACACAGACACAGTGATGCACACAAACGGGCAGACAGTGACGCACACCGAAACAGTGACACACTCAGACAGACGGCGACGCACACAGACACACTCACGCAAACAGACAGTGAAGCACACAGACAGACACATCGAAAGACAGTGACACACTCAGACACAAACTCACGCACACAGACCGACAGACAGTGACGCCCACTGACAGACAGCGACACACTCAGACAGACAGTGACGCACAAAGACAGACACACTAACGCACACAGACAGTGACGCACCCAGACCGACAGACAGTCACGCACGAAAAGACGCAGTCACGCACACCGACAGACAGTGGCGCACTCAGACAGTCACACACACACGCAGACAGTGACGCACACAGACCGACACGGTGATGCACACCGACAGACAGTAACGCACTCAGACAGCCACACACGCATAGACAGTGATGCACACAGAGAGTCACGCACACAGAGAGACAGTGATGCATACAGACCAAACAGTGACACACTCAAACAGTGGCGCACACAGACAGGCACACTCACGCAGACAGTGACGAACACAGACCGACAGACAGTCACGCACAGCGACACAGTGACACACACACAGAAAGACAGTGACGCACACCGACAGACAGTAACGCACTCAGACAGTCACACACGCATAGGGACAATGATGCACACAGACAGACAGTCACGCACATAGACAGTGACGAACACAGACCGACAGACAGTCACGCACGCAGTCACGAACACCGACAGACATTGATGCACACAGACCGACAGACAGTGACGCACAGACACGCACACAGAAAGTGACGAACACAGACCGACAGTCACGCACGCAGACAGACAGAGTCAGGCACACCGAAAAACAGTGACGCACTCAGACAGTCACACACACAGAGAAACAGTGACGCACACAGAGAGAAAGTGATGCACAAAGACCGACCGACAGTGACACACTCAGACAGAGATGCATACAGACAGACACACAGCCACGCACACCGAGATAGTCCCGCACACAGACAGACAGTGACACACACAGACAGAGTCACGCACACAGACACTCACGCACACACACAGTGACGCAAACAGACCGACAGACAGTGACGGACAGACACAGTCAGGCACACCGACAGACAGTGACGCACACGAGACAGACAGTGACACACTCAGACAGACAGTGACGCACACAGACAGACAGTCATGCACACCGACAGACAGTGACACATTTAGACACAGTGACGCACACAGACCAACATTGACGCATACCGACAGACAGTGACACACTCAGACAGTGACGCACAGAGACACATGCACCCAGACCGACCGACAGTCACACACGCAGACAGAGACCCTCACGCACACCGACAGACAGTGACGCACTCAGACAGTCACACAAGCACACACAGTGACGCACACAGACACAGTCACGCACATAGACCGACAGAGAGTGACACTCAGACAGACAGTGACACTTACAGACAGACACACTTACGCACAGACAGTGACGAACACAGACCGACAGACAGTGACGCACTCAGCCAGAGACAGTGACGCACAGACAGACACTCACGCACACAGACAGTGAGGCACTCAGTCACACACAGAGTGACTCACAGACAGGCAATGATGCACACAAACCAACAGACAGTGACGCACACCGACAGACAGTGACACACTCAGAGAGACAATGACGCACACAGACACACACACACACTGACCTACAGACAGTCACGCACGCAGACACACAGTGACGCGAACAGGCACACTGTCACGCACACAAACAGTGACGCACACCGACAGACAGTGACGCACACAGACCGACAGGCAGTCGCGGACGCAGACAGACACAGTCACGCACAGACAGTGATGCACAAAGGCAGACAGACACAGTCACGCAGACCGACACTGACGCAGACAGACACACTCACGCACACAAGCCGACATACAGTCACGCACACCGACAGACAGTCACGCACCCAGAGTCACAGAAAGAGCGACGCACAAAGTCACGCACACCGACAGACAGTGACGCACTCAGACACAAAGATCCAGTGACGCACACGGACAGACAGTGATGCACGGACACACACTCCCGCACACAGACCGACAGAAAGTCACGCACGCCGACCGACACAGTAACACACACCGACACAGCCACGCACACAGACACTGACACACTCACGCACGCAGACAGTCACGCACAAGGACAGATAGTGACGCGAACAGACACACAGTCGCGCACACATACAGACAAACAGTGACGCACACAGATAGACACAGTCACACACATACAGTCATGCACACCGACAGACAGACAGTGACACACACAGACAGACACAGTCAAGCACACAGACAGCGATGCACAAAGACAGACAGGCACAGTCACGCAGACCGACAGACAGTGACGCACAGACAGACACACGCACACAGACCGACAGACAGTCACGCACGCAGAGACACAGTCACGCACACAGACAGACAGTGACGCATTCAGACAGTCACAAACACACACACAGAGGCTGACGCACACAGAGACAGTCACGCACACCGATAGACAGTGACGCACTCAGACAGTCACACACACAGAGATAGTGACGCACACAGTCACGCACAGACCGGCAGTGACACACTCAGACAGATATTGACGCACAGACAGACAGTCACGCACACCGACAGACAGTGACACGCTCAGACAGTCAGACACACAGAAACAGTGACGCACAGAGACAGTGATGCACACAGACCGACAGACAGTGACGCACAAAGACAGACACAGTGACACACTAAGACAGACAGTGACGCACACAGACCGACAGACAGTGACGCACACCGACAGACAGCGACACTCAGACAGAGTGACGCACACCGACAGTGACACACTAAGACAGACAGTGACGCACACAGACCGACAGACAGTGACGCACAAAGAGACACACTCACGCACCGAGACCGACAGTCACACACGCAGACAGAGACAGTCACGCACACCGACAGACAGTGACGCACTCAGACAGTCACGCACACAGACCGACAGAGAATGACATACTCAGACAGACAGTGACGCTTACAGACAGACACGCACACAGACAGTGATGAACACAGGCCGACAGAAGTCATGCACGCAGACAGAGACAGTCACGCACACCGGCAGACAGTGACGCACACAGACCGACGCAGTAATACACACCGACAGACAGTGACGCAGACAGTCACGCACACAGAAAGACAGTGACACGCAGACAGACAGACACAGTCACGCACGCAGAGACAGTCACGCACAAGGACAGACAGTGACGCGAACCGACACACAGTCACGCACACATACAGACAAATAGTGACGCACACAGACAGACACAGTCACACACATACATACAGTCATGCACACCGACAGACACACACAGTCACGCACGCAGACAGTGACGCCCACAGACAGACACAGTCACGCACACAGACAGCGATGCACAAGACAGACAGGTACAGTCACGCAGACCGAAAAACAGACAGTGAGGCAGACAGACAGACAGTCAACCGAAGCTACAACAACGCAAAGAGGAATGAACAGCCGAGAAAGGAAACATCGCCGATGTTAATCCTCCTGACCTCATCAGAAAGTGGGCAGTGCAACGCATGCTCTTTTAAGGGATCGCGCAATATTGAACTTACTATTACGGCATGTCGTAATAGTTTTACGCTGATAACAAAAAGCCTACATAAAAATTAATACGAAAAAAGAAAAAAAACGGCTCTTTACTCAGCCTTCTAAACAGTCGAAACAGTGCTTGCGGCAGTCCAGGCTTATGGTGCTTAGAGTAATACAAGCTAGCTTTTTTATTTCAAATTAAGCCTCGGACTTGTGCCAACTTCTTGTACCGATCAGAAGAGTTCCTCAGAAGCATCGCAAATGCATCACGCAGGCAGCGCCGCTGAACCACCGCAGACTACCTCCCGCGAAGACATACGACCGCGGGGACATAGCGATATTTGTCGGCGACCGCCAACGTAGTCGGCGCAGCCATCAATCGAGTTTAAAAGCCGCCAAAGGAGGAGCTCCGCTCTGTCGCTGCCGGCGTGCACTCGGAAAAGGGTGCGGGTTCTGCTGACACAGAAGCCCTCACGACAAAAACTCAAGCCAACTCCAAGTTGCTCAAGTTTAAAACCGGTTCAGCGCAGCAGCTCGAGATATCCGACCGGGAAGCAAGCAACAGGGCAGCGTGCTGGCCGCCGCTGGCGTCTCCCAATCGCCGCGGATGCGCTCAGGCACATTTTCTGCACTGTCTTTTTTTTTTCTGACGCCATAGCGCACTGAACGCGTAACGCGATGCTATCTTGCCAACCTAGAGGCACTTGCATTAGTGCTCCTTCAACGTGACCTCTTCCGGCGGAGGTTCCGCAGGTGTGCACCGTGCAATATAAAGGAATTTAGGGTGCAGTTAATCCTAACGCATTCAATCCAATTTTTCCTCTGTCGAGACCTCCGCAAATCACAACCTTCAAGATTGGTTGCTACATTTGAAAAATGTGCCATCTTCTGTTAGTTTAGCGGAGAGTGAAAAATAACAGGAGATAGTTTCGAGGTAACTTTAGATCGTCTGTTATAGTGGTGGTAGCAGTAGTACTAGTACTAGCAGTAGTTGTAGAAGTAGGAAAAGCTTTTATTGCTTTACTAGTAGAAGAAACAAACGATTAGGCGGGCTGCTAATAGGAACAGCGCAAACTAAGACGAAGCAAGACAGGCAGAGACGATCGCTTTTAGAGAACAGCGCTCGTCCTTGTGTGTCTTCCTTTCTCCCAGTCTCAGTTCGCGCTGTTTCCACTGAATAGTTGAAGCAGTGGTAGTAGTAAGTGCTGCATGAGTAGTAATAGTAATAGCAGTAGTTGTTCTTTTTGTTGCTGTAATAGTAGTACAAATAGTATCAAGGAAATGGATGCAGTTGTAGACTTAGCGTAGTTGCTGTAACAGTAGTAGCTAGTAGTCGCAGTAGTAGGGGAACGTATGGAAAAGGTACACAAGGAATAGTAGGAGTAGCAGTAAGTCGTTACAGCAAAATCACTCGGAAAGTCGACGAGTCAGTCAACGCTACCAAAGTGCTCATTTGAACATAGTGTGCATTTAGCAAAAAAAAATAAAAAGAGGAGACTACATTAGACGCGTTGCGGCGGATGCGCAGGTACCTTTCCAATTACAGGCGCTTCAGCATGCAATCCCATTCAAAGCAAGCTCGCAGGTTGATCGACCGTGGTGCGCGGATCACATCCCGTGGACAGCTCAAAAATGCGTGGCTGTGGCGGAAGCGTTAATGCTAGAACTGAAACCCAGAAAAACAACAGCTGCTAAACGGCATCTTTTACAGTGATTTCCGTATGCTGCGCCTCCATTCCGGTTCACATCATGTAAAGCATGTTTGTGCTGCGAGAGCAGTTATTTCGAGCCGCCCTGACGTCAATGATGCCGAAATCGCAACAGTCGGCGGCGCTTTGGATATTTGCTTTGGTACATCTAAATTTAAACGAAATTTTACTAACCATCTAAATTACAAATTAACTTATATATTTATGTAAAGCTTATATTATAATACAGACTTATACTTGAACTTTATATTCAAAATATTTTTCTGACATCAAAATTTCGATTATAAAATTTGAACTGATCAAGTTGTGAAATATATAAATTCGATATTTTAAGATTTTCAATAACGTACTAGTTAAGCTTAAAATTAGTATTGAGATTTCAAAGATGATTTGAATTTTTCTAATTTTATATTAAAAATTTAAATAACGCGTATCACTTGGAAATTTCATCATCATCATCATCATCAGCCTGACTACACCCACTGCAGGGCAAAGGCCACTCCCTTGTCTCTCCATTTAAACCTGTCCGTTGCCAACTGTGGCCACCGTATCGCCGCAAACTTCTTAAACTCATCCGGCCACCTAACCTTCTGCCGCCCCCTGCTGCGCTTGCCTTCTCTTGGAATCCCCTCCGTTGCCCTTGAGGACCAGCAGTTATCTTGCCTTCGCATTACATGCCCTGTCCAAGCCCATTTATTCCTCTTGATTTCGACTAGGATGTCATTAACACGCGTTTGTTCCCTCACCCACTCCCCCCGCTTCCTATCTGTTAACGTTACACCTATCATTTTTCTTTCCATAGCGCACTGCGTTGTCCTTAACTTAAGCTGAACACTTTTCGTTAGCCTCCACGCTTGTATAAATTATTAGAAACTATTAAAAATATTAAATTCTATTTTAACAAAACTTTTTTTAAAGTGAACCACCCTCTTCTTTTGAAAAAAAAATACAATACAGAAAAGAGAGACAGAAATGGTGGAACAGAGTACAGAAAAAAAATACAATCGAGGACACTGGCGCATCTCTTGTGACCCTGGCCCCTTTTCTGGGCAGAGCAGAGTGCAAATAAGTCAGCGAACAAGTTCTTTAGTTGTTGGAAGCAATCTTTGCAGCAAGCCTGACTTGCAGAATTTTGCAAGTGGTGAATTGTGACCAACGTCTGCTGTCGTTCAATGTTTTAACTGAGCCGTTGTCTAGTTAAGGTTTTTTTCTTCGCTCATCCACGGAAAAGCACAATACCTTTTCGTTACATATACATAAATATAGCCTGATTTATTAAAAATGATCGTTTGACAACAAATTAATTTTGGCAACATATGATGCTGCGGCACCGTTACGCGCGTTCGAACGGCGCAGAAACTTCAAAATAAATTAGCATATATAAAGGGGAAAAATACAGGGAGGAGGCTGTCGATAAAAAACGACATTTTGAAAAAGCCAATTTATTGTAAGAGACCTTTTACTCTACGTGCTCCAACCCAGTAGCTTTCTTGCTTATTATGCAAGATAGAGAAAAAGGCACCTGCCCACAGGTCACGACCATACTAGGCGAACCAACGGGAGGCCCGAAAGAGAGCCATTGGATCGTGTTCAAAGTGTGGGTGGGAAGTATGCATATAAGCTTATGAAGCCGTAAATTGAAAGTCTTCTGCGCTTCACCAAGGTCCCGCCTGGCGATAAGATGAAAAGGCATAAAAAATAAAATCGAAAAGCAGTGAGAAAAAACAAGGAAAATCTTGAATATGCCATTCTTGAAAAGTGCTAGAAGATCGGATAGGCTACAGAGCGACGACTGCATACGTGCGCCTCCTTTCCATTCACTCGAAGCCACAAGGCGAAATTCACTCGCCCGTCTGGCGTATTGCCGACAGAGCCCTGAGGCGTTTTGTTCCTCTGAAATTGCATATTTTTCTATTTTCTTTGCTCTCGCTCGCACGTAGCTGGCTTGGTGACCCTGAGAAATAATGAGCCCCATCGCACCGCCTTCGAAGGCAGCGCCGCCAGCCCCATAGCACCCGACCAATCCGCGAACACAACGGGTGTCCTCGGCAGAAACCGATTACGAACCCTAGTTTGTTTCTTTTTATTTTTCTAGCGCTTTGCGCCCATCGATGCGTTTGCCCTCTCCAACGGTCGTCCTGACGTCAACCTCGTACGCAATGTCTCGTTCTGAGGCAAAAAAAAAAATAAAGCCGAAGCTCCAAACAAGCTGCTCACGTGAGATGAACTCCATCGTGTGCGGAATCATGTCCAGAAATTCTGGGCCAGCGGGTTTTTTTAAACGGGAAGTTTTTTATGAACGCATTTTTTTTTCACATACCGCAAGATCATACCATAGCGACCAAAACATTCGACGCGATCCCTCAACAGGGCGCTCGTAGTTGTCTGCTATCTAGTGGCAAAAATATGCCCCCTTGGTTTTCTATCCGTCTTTAATACTCTCTGCCAGCGCAGGACCATTTTTAAAACTCTGTTAAGCGTCGGTAGATTAGACCATCCCCATTAATATGCTCACAACACTGCCTCGCAGACTGTTCAAGTGCGAGTAGTTTGACTGTGCTCGAAAAATAAACAATAACAATGCCAAACAAAGTGCTGCCCAAGCTCCGGTGACCTTTTTGTTCCCCGCCGCAGTCGACGAGCTCGCTTCACAAGGATGCAGAAGGCGTGATGTAGGATCATCTGCGGCAAAAGATATCCCTGCAAGGTATGCAGTCTACCTGCAAGGTAGGATATCCCTGCAAGGTATGCAGGCGTACGTACGTCTGCATAATGTGACGCAGTGATTTTCAACTTAACATTTAATTTACCGCGTTCCTGTGCGTGGCTGCAAAGCTTTATTGTTTCAGGGCATTCAGAAATTAGGTTAACTTGCTGTGTTTATGTTATACGGTATTATTATATACGAATATTGCAGGTTGGAATTTACCGCGTCTGAGGCCTAGAGGTTCCAGTATCCGCATCTGATGCAGAAGGTCTGGGGTTGGACCCCCAGTGCCGCAGGCTGCAAGTTGGTACATACAGTTGGTGCGCACCGATTGGATCAACACCAGCTAGTCCAATCTGCAGTTCTTCTACAACTGGTACAAGCCTTCTCCTGGCCAATTTCTCGGCTTTCATTTGAACGAGAAGCTTAAGAAAAAATGTTTTCGACTCCATGTGCTACAGACCGAACACTACCGTGGAACTCATTGAGCCAAGTGCAGTCGCGCCATTAAAGATCAAATAGTTGCAAACATTGCAGGCTGTGCACTGAGCGTCGCTGTTGTTTGTCTATCAGAGCGGCCACAGCGCACATTCGCATATTACAGGAGGAAGGGGAGAAGTTTATTTGTTGAAAACAAATGTCGTTGCCGGCGTCTGAAGTGGTTGGACCCCTAGTACACGGTGGCCTTTGCAGCCCGGCTATAGCGCGGTCGTAGTTGGTCTCTCGCGTCGTAGCCCGATCCTCCCATGGCTCCCGAGTGGCGGTCGGAATCGCCGGGGCTGCCGTGAAACGACGGCAGCCCAAATATGCCGTACAGGGTGGGCACACCGAGTACAGGTGCCCCCTTATGCGATGGGGTCCATTTTGTGCAGACTAGTAAACAGGCACGAATTCGTCTGCTTCTCCCTCTTAGTACTCCAATATGTCTCCGTACGCCCGAAGCGTCTTCAACGTGCTCGGTCCTTGTGTGCTTCAGCTGTGCGGTCGGCCCTTTTCCTTACTCTACTTCGGCAGGCGTCCTTGGGGAGGCTTGTGTTCCCCAGAGGGACCGCTATAGGCGCGGGTTTTTCAGCGCCCAGAACTCGCATCCCCGCACCAACCACGTCCCTTTAGTACCTGTGGTGGTCGATTACTGCAACCGCTGCATTCCTGTCATTTTCGTACATTCGAAATTTGCAGAGAGCTGCTAAATGGCCCTTGCCTGCCTCCTGATCTCATCCGGCGTATCTGCCGCCCACTCGATCCTCCTTACTCCCTTACCCAGTCGTCTGAAGAGGTCTCCTCCAGTTGTTGTGAGCAGGGGCCTTCTCCCCTGAGCGACTAGCCTCGCTTAACTAATTCCTCATATGTGATGGCAACTCCTATTTTGATCAGTTTGGTCGTAGCCGTTCGTATTGGCAGACGCAGGGTAGTCACAGAACGCTTTCCTGAGAATGGCCAGTACCTGTTAGCCTTGCCGTTGGTTCAGGTGTTGATAGTGAAATTTATAGGTGGCTCTGCAGGTCAGGGGGACACTGGCCACCTTAAACGTGTCCTCTTTCCCCTTCCCGCTTTCCCGGTTGGCGACTCTTCTAATCATATTCGCTACACGTGTGGGCAGGAACCGTACGGTGTTATCGGCTCTCTGATTTTGCGACGATTCAGGATGTGGATACAGCACAGTAAGGGGAGAAGAAAACAAAAGAAAAATGCACGTATCGCAACACATCATTCTTGCATTAGTACAGATAACCAGAACAATTTTATGAAAAAAAATATTTTTAGCATTTCACATCCGTAATCATAACGAGTATGAAAGCGCCTCATTTGAGAGATATGCAACATCAGCTGGTAGGTTGTTCTCTTAGCTTATGGCGATTGGAAATAATGACAACTTAAACGCTTCAGTTTTAACGTGAATTTATTTTATTTACATTGTCCTGCCCGAATTAAACAATCAGCCTATGCCTGTCCCTAGTCTATACCCGCATGAGAGTGAAATACGTTGTGAAAAAATTTCAGGCTGAGATTTCCTGTACGTTCCAGCCGTGGTTCCCAACCGATGTTCTCCTTCGCTTTTGAGGTACTGAAAGACACTGGCATGCGCTCGAGCCGCGAATGCTCTCGGCAAAGGGGGCGAAAGAGTGTCATCAAAGCGCTGTGTCCTTTGCTCGGTCAGTGCTTCACGCCATTTTCCCCTCCAAAACGGAACGTAATTACGAGCACCAGCCTAATTGTCGCCTTCCGAGCTGGACAAGGAATGCTGGAAACTACACCATAACCCCACCCCATCACCTTGTGTCAGGATCCGCTCCTTCCCGCCCCTATTTGGATAGCACATGTTCATTAGGATATCGGCAGAATACTCAGAACATTTGCATCAGGTTTTCCTTCTCATATTATGATTAAACCTTAAAAAAAAAGTCAGTTGGAATCTACAACCGATAGCCCGCGTGGTGCTTTATAGAGCCATCAACCAAACACAGTAGTAAAACTGTCGGAAGAATGATATTTCCCTCTACTGAACAAATCCTAGGCATCAAATTTTATGAGCTTATAATTTCGTCTTTTGATTACCGCTTTGCTAGGCAATGAGAAAAGATTCACGGGCGGATGACTTCCTGGTCACAGTGGAAGAGTGCGAAGCATTGGTGCTGTGGGCTGAGACTGGCTGCGGACATGCTGTATCCGATTGGAGTAAAATCAGACAGTGGAACCCTCCGTGACTCTGCCGACACTTGCATGTATGACAGCAAAATATGCCCGTGACGTTTTTGAAGACGTCATGGGTTCGCTTCGTGCCATTTCCTTCACTACACTTGGGTAAAAAAGTGATCTCAAACGGTAGCAATGGATAAGGAAAGTTACTTTGTATTCAGCCAGCTAACAATTGCTCGCTGGCCGAGAAATCTCAGCTTGCTGAATTGCGCGGTCTACGGCAGCAGGGCCAACAAATTTAATGGCATTGTCCCTCGGCTGGCACGAGGCGTGACGTTTTGGCAGCAGATGATAGCACTAGAGTCGCTGCAATATATTAATTTCAAGTTACTGCTTAGAAAATGCAACGACGAACGCGCGTGGAAACGACGGCGCCCCTCACACGCGTTCTTGCAGCAGAGGGCGGCGAATTGCGAAAGCGCCGTGCACGGCCGAAGTGTGGTCGGTCCTGTCGGCACGCGACCCCCCGCCTGTTGACCTAGATCCGTACACAGCACCCGTGGTGACGAAGGGCAGGTGAAGGCACCGTTAACTGCGGCTGCTCCCGCTGCAGAGCGAGCAACGAAAACATGGAGCGTGCACAACTTATATGGACTGCCTGAGATGGCTCCCATGTTTTGACACGCGAAGCCTAACTGCAGTTTTCTTTATTTTCTAACGAGCGAAATGATTTCACAAAAGAGGAAGCGAAGAAACGGCGGCCCAGGGACGGTGCAGTGACATTTTCACATATCCCCTTCAGGCAGCAATCAGATGTGCTAAAAGGAAAATTATTTATTGCGTGAATCGTGTTCGGAAAACCTATTAAAAGCCAAATATAAAATTACGCATTTTTAAAATTTTCACACATTTTTCGTGCCGCTCTTGAATATCGCCATCTTGCCTCAAAGCTACTGCATGTACGCAACCACCCAACATGTTTTTCCCGTCTCTAACTAACTGCTGGGTATTGACAAATGCTTATTTACTATAGAATGCGCTACAAAGAAATATTCTTTAGTGTACTGCTTGTGAACAAGATAAAAACTTCTTTGTCAAGGGCGCACATATCAAAGGCGGCAGTTTCCTGTGCATACGGGAATGTGATCACGTTTATTTGGCGTCCACATATGTTGACACCGTGCCTAAAAATGAAACAATAGGGATCAGAACCTTGAAAGCTGTAGATAGGTATCCGTTATTAAACGGCCAAGAATTGCCACCGTTAGCCTTCACTGTGGGTGCGTGTTGCAGCAAGAGTTACGTTTCAATCGAGATGGAGAATTTGAAACTGCGCGTCCTTGCTACGTGAGCTCAGTGAAACAAGATGTAATTTCTCTCTTCTCGTTCGTCACCATCACACAGCTCGCGTATGCACAGCGATCAAAAGAATGCCTTGCAGCAGCCGTACAGCCTACGTGCCTTTAAAGACCAGGTGCGTGATAATTGAGCACTGCAGACTTATTCGTCGCCGCGATTCGATAGAAGTATACTGCAGGTCTCCTCACAGAAAGCCTACTGCCATCGCCCCTGCACCCGCCGGCACTTGGGCGGCTGCAACGACGCGAGCATGCTGCAAATAAGGTGCGCGCATTTGCGCAGACTATGATTGCATGCCTACGCGTGGGAGGTGGGCTAAAGGCGGCTGAGGAACGCTGCTTCGCCGCAGAAGAACCGTTCCTGCGGGGAGATTCAATTATGCAGCACGCGTATCACGAAGTCTATGCCAGCGACGCAACAGGGAACGACGACCTCACCTGGCCAGTCTGCCATTACTATCCACCACCCCGCAGTTGAACCGACCTCTCGATCGACCCCAGGGGGCGCCCATGCATGCGGGCATAAGACTATACAACTTGCGCGCAACTGGTGACGCAAGATGAATTGTACTCCTTAGGAGGTGCGTTCATCTGCTTCGCTGCGTCTGTCTCTGCTGGCAAGGGCGATTACGGGCGCCACTTCAAAGGGACACTGGGGGGAAACTCCATTTAGTTTCTATTTTCAGAAGCGAGCTCATAGCGTCGCTTTTTCTGTGTGCGTTTATTTTGGTTAGGCAACAAATTACCCGTTGATTGCTGAGAAAACCGGACTTACATTTGAATATTTGAAAGAAGGAAGGAGGAAGAGAGGTCCGAGAAAAATAGGAAGGAAGGAAGGAAGGGAAGGGAAGGAAGGAAATATACAAGGAAAGAAAAGAAGGAAGGAAGGACGAAGAAAGGCAGGAAAGAAGTAATGAAGGAAGGAAGGAAGAAAAGCAGGGAGGAAGGCAGCAGGAAATAAGTAAGGAATGAAGGAAGAAAAGAAGGAACGAAAGGAAGAGAGCAAGGAAAGACGTAAGAAGGAATAAAAGAAGGAAGGAAGCACAAACGAAGGAAGAAAAGAAGGAGGGAAATGAGGAAGAAGGAAGGCAGGAAAGAAGGAAGGCATTTTATTTTTGTCCAGGAAATAATTATTTGAAAAACTCTCTGTGCCACCCAATTCTTGGTCGATCCCCCTATGTGGGCATGTGCCATTGTATGAGGGTAACAACAACAGCAACAACAAAGGAAGGGAGGAAAGAAAAATGATCGAATGAAGAAAAGAAGGAAGGAAAGGAGGAAGAAAGAAAGAAAGGAAGGGGGAAGAAAAGAAGGAATGAAAAAAGTACGAGAAGAACAAAGGAAGGAAGGCAGGAAAGAAGGAAGGAAGATGGAAGAAAGGAACGAAAAAGGGAAAGGACAGTGCAGCACGACATACCCGCGTGGAACGGCACGACAATACGGGACACATTCATAAAAGCGCGAAGTCCGCTTACCTGGACAGAATTCCACGGCTCTATCCGAAACTAATTCTTGCGCTTGTTTTGCTATCCGACAACCACAACCGAAGCCGGCTAATGACATTTTTTTTGTTAGTCATGATGTCACCAGCGGCCCGAAGCTCTCAACTGTAGAAGGCAAAATATTAGTAATGAAAATAAATGTTAACATATTAGACGGTTTTAGTTGGCCGGAGCGACGGTACCGCTCCGCTCTCGGTAGCACGGTAAGCGGTAGCGGAGCGCAGACACCGAAATCTTTTTTAGTTGCGCGTGAAACGATTTCTCTTAGCGGAGGAGACTCTCGTAGCGCCCTCTGTGCGGTTAAACTGGAAGCACTATATTTGATAAACTATATAGGATCATTATTCCTTTCTGTACTGTAAAACATACTTTTTATTGTACCATTTTATATGCAGTTGAAAATAATTTCGGCAGAAGAAGTGTTTTTTAACATATATTGATATAGTTCGAAAGGTCGGGTCTTCGCGATATCCAAAGCAAGCCAACAGCAGCCACAGCCAAGGCTGTACTAGTTTTTCCTGCCGTTGATGTTGATTTCACGAGTCACCGCACGTATGTACGTACATCTTCTACATGTGCTACATCTACAAAGACGATGCCAAAGCCGAAGTAACACTGCTGGCGGAAAAAGTCGACGACGAACTGTGCGTGCTTGCCTCGCTGGGGGCAGCCATGTTGCTCCGCTGCCTGGGACCGTCTCGCCAGGCTCGCTCCGCGAGGGTCGTCAGCCAGCGGAACGGGAGGTGCGCTCCGGTAGCCCGCTCAGGGCCAAGCGGGCTGCGCATGCGCAATTGTGTTCCGCTGGGCTGCCTGAGCGGAGCGGGACGCCGCTCCGGTCAACTAAAACTGTCTACAAATTGCTATATGCTTAACGTCGCTATTGCTCTGCAGGTGGCCAGAGAGTTCTTGGTTATGACATGTATGTAACAAGGCCTGCAGCGAATCCTTCGGACTGCAACCGCCTGTAATTATCTTTCAAAGCCCACAGGAGTCCAATCGTTGAAAGACAAACCAGCGCACCTTTCACTCGTTGCTCCTATTCTTGTCCAATCTGAGTGGGAGTTCACGGACCTTCGCTTTGAAGCACTAAGTGATCGGTTCCTTTGCTTTGCTCCACGTGTGGCGCCTGATGGCCGCCTTGGTCGTTTCAGAGGCGCCAGACTTCATCTCAACAACTTCGGTTCGTCTTTGCTTGAATATGTCTTATTCTTAATCCTACGTTTTTCGTCTGTTGCAGCACGAGTAGCGCAACGATGCCACCAGAAGAGGCCCCTGGCGAACACTTCTCAACATTCATTAAACTCAGCATCTCCTACCCGTGTCCCCCTCTCGGTCATTTTTCTTTTCTCTATTCTTCGTGGGTTTCAAAGCGATAAATATCGAAGCTTCGAATTCCTTCAGCATATAAACGCCGCTGCTACGCTTAGGGGCAAAGCGCTGATGTTCCTACCTCTTTCCGCTCACTCTCGTCGATAGCACAGAAACCCGTCATTCTGCAATCGGTGTCGCCGTACACTGGAACTCAACCGACCCACAGCGGTGCACGTTTCCCCTGGCGCTAAGGTCGGGGTGAGATAAGCGGTGTCCAACGACGTAATTGAGCCCACGGGAAAAGTGCGAAATAAGGCGCGCCCTCGCTCGTTTACCCCAGGGTGCAGAGTGGTCCAATTCTGTATGGTCCCGAGGAAAGGTGTGATTACATGCCAAAGCACCCTCGACGCTTCAGCGTGCAGGAGAGTTGCGCGGTAATTGTGCGCCCGTGGTCGCACCGAATAGGAGGCGTCAGCACTTCAGCAGATCCTCTTCTTGCAACTGGCTGCATGAACTTCATTCTTGTTCCTGTTGACGCATGTTGTGTGCTTCTGCATTAACCTCTGAGTGCATATGCTTCTCCGTGGACCCTTAGGTGTCAGCTTCTGATGCATCAGAGCCCAAAATAGCACTGAAGACGATCTACCGCGCCTCTTCAGGCAATCCCTCCTGTGCTAGCAATCACCTATGAATGCGCTTTTTCTTTTTGAGACATTGCCAGTTTTCATGAGATGTCAGAAATTTGTGGCGCTGGAACATTCAATCCGGAATACAGTTCTGTGTAGCGGCCCGTAGAGAATCTTTCACTGCAATGGTGCCCTCTGTTTTTTTTTTTAATTCTTGCTCTATTTGCTTCGCAAAGTGAAGAACTCCAAGCAGAAAACTTGCTACTAGTGTAACTTACTAGGCTTTATAGCAGTCCAAATAATTATTGCATACTTTGTGCCCTCTGTTAGAGAGAGTGCTATGAGCCGCTGCCTTGCCCAGCACAGCCTTTCGAGCGTGTTGGCATCGACCTCTACGGCCCTCTTCCCAACACATCAACCGGGAACCGCTGGATCATCGTTGCCATCGACCACCTTACACGTTACGCTGAAATATCGCCTTTACCATCCGCTAGAGCCCACGACATTGCATCCTTCATTCTCCATCGCATCATTCTTCGCCATGGTGCGCCCAAAGAGCTGCTCAGTGATAGAGGTCCGGCCTTCCTCTCAGAAGTTGTAGAAGCTCTCCTTCAGGAATGCAACGTTGTTCACCGCACCAGCTCCGCCTACCATCCCCAGACAAATGGCATGGTTGAGCGTTTTAATCGCACCCTCGGCGACATGCTGGCCATGTATGTTGCTTCCGACCATTGTAACCGGGACCGCGTTCTCCCTTTTGTCACGTACGCTTATAACTCCGCTGCTCAAGCCACCACCGGATTCTCTCCGCACTTTCTCCTGTACGGCCGTGAGCCTTCTTGCACCATGGACACCATTCTACCTTACCGCCCTGATGCTTCCGAATTTACAACTCTTTCTCAAGCCGCAACTTATGCCGAAGAATGCCGACAGCTTGCCCGGTCCTTCACTTCTCACGCCCAGCAGCAGCAGAAAAGCACCCGTGATCCCCCTGCACTTCCTCCCGCTTACCTTCCTGACTCTTTGGTCTGGCTCTGGGTACCGTCTTCAGGTCCCGGCCTTTCCTCCAAACTTGTTAGCAAGTACCAGGAACCCTGCCGTATTCTTCAGCAGACATTCCCCATCAATTACCTCATCGAACCCCTTACGCCATCCCCTGATCATCGCCGCCGAGGCCGCGAAATTGTCCACACGACCCACCTCAAACCTTACTACGACCCCGCCGTCGTCACATCGCCCTAGGCCGCCAGGATGGCGCCCTTTCGCCCGGGGGGAATTGTAAGACTGGACACGGGCTTTAGAATCTTCGGAGGCTGGCGCTCAACGAAGAAGACGACGAGAAGCGCCGAACATTGCGAAGCTCGAGCGCCGAACACTCCGAAGCTCGAGCGCCGAACGCTCGGTCGCTCGTGCGCGCTCTGGACTGAACGCGGTCTCTGTTCTGTGCCTGGACGGTTCGGCTGGTTGTTCGTGACGCTGTGCTTATTACTGTGGTGTGCTGTATTAGTAGTGTGCTGTGTTCTTATTACAGACCCATTTTCCAAGCATTTCAGCCCTTTCTAGCCGAGCACCAGGCCAGGGAAAAGCTTGTACCCATTGTATCACCGGTGGGTACCCGGCGGAACTGGGGATCGAACCCCGCACCTCCCGCATGCGAGGCGGATGCCGGTATCCTTAAGGGTGCGGATGTGATGGCGTCAATTGGCACTTCTCTACTTGACATTCACAGACCCCTGGCAGTGCTCGTACCACTCCTGGCGCAGTGCATGGAGCAACGGCTAAGCGATGCGCCGCTGCCCTGCGTTAGAAGTTGCCGCCACCGGTGGGGAGACCCGGGCTCCTCCTTCCCGAGCAACCTCGCGGAGAGAATCTTCGGACAGACAGACATCGACGGAATCTGAGAGAGAGGGAGTTTTACTGCTAACGCATAAAAAAGGAAAAGGGATTTATTAATTCCGGGACGGTACGCTTTATTATTGCAACACACCGTGGAAATCGTCGCTTCGGAAGGAAAAAAATGAGTTTCCCTTCTGCTTGCACTCCGAATAGGAATACCGATTTTGTGTTCTACATAATGACTTTCGCACGCACAAACTTGGCGCCCTTTTGAACATGGCTGTTCTTTTGTCGGTGCGACTTCCTTGAAGAAGTTTCTTTCCCCTGGAGAGGTCGCGAGTTTGTAATTGCTGTTAGTAAGACAGCAACTAAAGTCAATAACTACGACCATGCCCAACAATACGACAAGGATGTATGTTATGGCATACGGGGTTTAAGATGCCTTAGCAACATGGGCTAAGAGGGACGCCATTGTGAATGGCTCTGCATTGATTTTTACCATGAATTAAAAGACTAGCGCATATAACAGAGACACAGACAAAGAAGTAGACAGGACGAGCGCTTTGTCTGTGTCTCTGTTATATGCGCTAGTCTTTTAATTCATGATGAAACACCAACTAGCCCAGCTTTCCGCCTTGATTGATTTTTACCACCTGAGGTTCACTGCCATGAATCCACATCGCAGAGCACACGGGGCGCCTTGCGTTTCGCCACCATCGAAACGCGGCTGCCGCGGCCGCGATCGAACCAACGTCCTCGGGCTTAGCACTCGAGAGCCCTATACAGCGACCGCAGCGGGACACAACCCAAGTATATAGTTTTACTAGCTCTGTTAGATCGGCTGAACACATGCAAAGAAAACAGAAAAGACGTGCCACAAGGAGGAGCCCGACGCTATCATCTCTGCAGGGTGCCAGCTCTGTTCTTCTGACTTCCTCTTCGTGCGTGTACAGCAGACCCTACCAAAGTTGTGCGCCAACAAGCACGATTACAACCCGAGCACAAGTAATACTAGCGCTCCCGTGCAGAGCATACTACAGCCCTTTCTTTCATAGTACGCGCTCAGCCCTACACCACTGGACTTCATCGATCGCGTTATAACTGAAGATGTTTGAAACCCAGCGATCTATCCGACAAGAAGTACTTGCGTCAGACTTTTTATTGCGAAAGCAATACTGCTCGCACTTTCGGCCCATCGGTGGTCGTGGCGCCTCCTTACAGAGCTGCGCGTCACGTGACCATGTGACGTCACGCCAGACCGAGAGACGGGGCCCAGCTCGCGGCATCGATGGTGGAGGCGAAGCCTTGCGCGCCGCTGCTGCGGCGCTACCGAGAGAGGGCGCTCGCTGGCGTGACGTCATGCTGGGAGGATAAATGGGGCTACAGCTCGGCTCCTCGCAGTGGTCGGCGCGCTGCCTTGCGCTACGTCCGATGATGTTTGCAAGGCGAGGCTGGAACGATCTGCTGCGGCCAAGCGACGGCGCCGTGCTGAAGAAGAACGAGAGGAAGGGCGAGCTAAACAACGTGCGTATGCAGCAGCGTGGCGAGCACGCCGATCAACATCGCTTGATGCGGGTGCATCTACAAGTTCAGGGCCAAGTTTAATGAGTGGTGTTAACGGTAGCGAAACTATGGAGACAGCCAGTAGTTCGGAGACAAGTTTCAAGGACGCTCTTAATGCCGAAGAGACTATCATGATGCTTCCCCAAACGGGAGACGACGCCGCTCTTGCCATACTGTCCAACGGGCTGCCGAAGCGGAGTGATAAACGGATGGTTATCTGCACGGGAGACTGCAATAAGGTTCCTACAAGAGACCATCGATTCATCCAAGCACTTGACGATAAGTACTGTCTTCAGTTATGCCCCCTGCAGCCAAATAGCACCACCCAATGGAGTAGCAGCTTAGATCTAGTCATGTATAGGCATTCCGACGACTATGTCATCACCAGTGTACAGACCAAAAGCCATTACTTCACGGATCACAAAAGCGTATTCATAAGATTAAATAAAGCAACATCACAGTAATACCGTGTTGTGTCCAGTGTGAATCCATGTATAGCCATGCATAGCATAGATAAGTCATAAGTGTACCAAGGATATCAATAGCAGAAACCAAGCAAAACAATGTATAGCCATAAGTTTAACAAAGGGCAACCATGTCCACACCATCAGCCGAACCAAGGCGCAGCCAAGGGTATTGCTTTTTTCGCTTGCTCCCCTCTGCGTTTGGTGTCAGGGGGAGCAAGGCATAGCGAATCTGTCGCCTGCTGAGAGAGCCAGGGAACGACAGGCCTCTCACATTCACCTCTGGGCTGGAATCGGCCCCGTTCATCCAAGCGATCGAACGTGGCCGCCGAAGACACGAAGTCAACTTGCATTCCTCTCTGGGAATTAACGACCTCTTTGATTGGCTGAAGCCTTCGGGCAGAGTTCGGGGAACACTTGAGTGCTACTTTCAGTCACGAACGCAAACACGCTTATATGCAAAGGGAGAAACCTTTAACATGCCGAATCGGCGGTGGCTCAAGAATGGGGGATAGAGTTTCGAGATAATCTGCAGCTGAGGCTGAGCGCTTTGAGCAGCTAAGTGGAATAAACCGTCCCATAAATGCGATGTTCGCTGTGAGCCCTCTTAAATTCTTGTATTGTTTGCAAATATAGTCTGCGAATTAATGTAACGAGCGCGAGAGACAAAGGCAAATAAAATAGCCGTGCGGGCGTTATTGGCGGTGGCCTGACTATCCAGGGAGTGACGATACTGCACCCTCTGAGTTCTCGTAATGTGCCGCTACGGTCGACAATTCAAGAAAGCTCGCTGCAGCACTGAGCGATATATGTTCTAAAAGGAGCCGCGCAACACGCCTTCTCCGTCGTGCATCGACCAAACAAAGGCGCTTGCGATCGACCAATGGAAACCGACTTAAGGCGAGTTGACCCGGATGCTTCTCTGCAGCTGTTACGCACAGGAGACCTTTGAACGCACGACTGTGAGATGAAGATTAGCACAGCCCCTGCGCAAGGATGACACCAGAAATCGTGAAACGTTCCACATTTTTATGCTAATGTGACAGCTGATTTTTTAGCAAAGTCTGCCCTTTGCGGAGCAATGGTACCACTTACTCCAAACACTGTGCAGTTAACAACAGCCCGCTTCCAACGCTTCTTGCAACTGCATTCCTTGAGACATGAGCCTCTCCTTGCTGCAGTGGATTCCCAACATTCCCATGGAGTGTGCGCTTATGCAGTTCACAGCGATGCGAGGTGTCTATGACGGTGCAGAATTTCACAACTAAATCTATATTTGTTCCGATCGGGGTTGTCTCTGTCGAACCTTTGTGCAGCATGCGGCGAAATCGAAACACTAGACCACTTTGTCGTCTCCTGCCGGCGGTTTGGTTCTCAGCGAAAAGCTTATCTACAGATTCCCCTTGCCCGATCAGGGCTTACTCTTTCTATTCCGGTTCTTCTCTCCTTTGGGGCAAGCGCCAGGGGATATGTCCTAAAACCAGCGTGTGATTACCTGCATAATTTCATCGTTGCGTCTGGGAGACTGCTCTGCTAATTATAATTCACAATTTCTTTTTTGCCAAGCACGAAGTTCAACCTCCTCGTTTACCTTAACCGAGACATTGTTTCACAATTGTCTGTCTCTACAAGACACCCTGGCCAATCCCCCACTGTGGGTACGTGCCACTCCAACAGGGAACCACACCAAAGACAACAATCTGTCCCTCAAACAGCAACCGCCTTCTTGTTCCAAACTGCGTCTCTTTGCCGCCGCGGTGGCGCTCTCAGCGTGGGATCACTCAGTCTTCGCCGAGCATGCCAGGCCAGAGCAAACGGACCCGTGAATAACCCTCCTCTCACTTCGAGAGCCGTTCACAGTCACAGGCAGCGAATCTTCCACTCCAGCCGACTCGGTGTGGAAAGAAGCGACGCGTTCGCCCATCAGCACTCCGGTCAGACGGACGGCTCTCGACGGGTGCGAGCGCGAAACTGGCCACCAACAGGTCAGCGGTTTTTCCTTCGAGGCGAGTGCTGTGTCAAAAGGTCGAACTTGCTTGTAAAAGCAACTGCATTCAGCGCAGTTTGCGCTAACCTTTGCGCTTCGGTGCGAGAAAGTATCTTTCTCTTGATGTAGCGGGAAGAGAGGGGTAGAGTGACTGGTTTGTTCATCTTTGCGCCCCTTATGAGGTCAGAACAAGAACCAGTGATTGGGAAAAAAAATGTAATCATTTCACTCCAGGGTGGACTGCATGCGGCAGGATTGGACACATAAGCCGTGTTATGTTGTTGCGCATATACAGGCAAGAACACAACGAAAGGGCTCTGCGCAACAGTTGCCGTACCTTTCCTCTGCT